>NW_006799941.1:6270627-6303806 GCF_000485575.1 Poecilia formosa | reverse complement strand
CACACACACACACACACACACACACACACTCACACTCACACTGGGGCTCTGCAGACATCAACATGCTCATTCATTCAGGAGTTTCTTCTCCTTTCTGTTAATGTACTTTATGTTTTTAATGTGTTGTGTTTTTTTTTACAAATACTCTTCCGTCACATTTCAGAAGTAATTTATTGTGTTTGGAATTTTGCATTTTGTTAATAAATAAATGGTCTTATTTAATCATTTGAAACTAAGATTTTTATGTTTCTCTCATTAACATGAGCTGAAGTCACATGGACACATTGTACACTGGCCTCTAGAGTTCAAACTCTGTAATAAAACCTGCTGAATGAACACAAACATTTTCTGCAGCATTAAAGAAAAGTGAATAAAGGGCTCCCAAACCTTTCAACGAACTTTCTGGGGATTAATAACCACATGGATCAGGTAGTTTATCTATAATACTTAGAAGAGAATTTTGTTAGTTTTCCATATTCCAAACCAACTCGAATTGATAAAAAGTAATATTTTTTTCTATAATTACAACTGATCTAAGAAAATATATCCTCCTAACTTTTGTCTTGCAGTCTTGTCTGAAGCAGGAGTTCAATTCTGAATCAAAATTCTGTCACAGCCAAAGCAAACGAATATAAATGAATAAAAACAGTATCTTAAGATGACAGGTGATCTTCTTTTGTAGATGGGCTTAGAAAAGCTCAATCCCACACAATAAATACTTTCTTCTACCACTGCTGCTGCTGCTGCTGCTGTTTTTAAGAAATGTATTTGGTTTAAGACTTTAAGTGTTGGAGGTGCAAATAAACATAGCCACTGATGAAAGTCTGATTTGAATGTAGAAAATAGGAAGACCACGTTTTATTTTTCATTGGCCATATTTTAGCCTGAGGGCTTTTTCCTCATTGTATGATTTCCACATATCCTTAATCAAAGATTTAGCAGCCTGCTCGCATGAAAGTAGGCGATTTGGAAACAAAAATGTCTCCTCCTGTTTTACTTACATGCAAAATGAACTGTGTATATTCTACTAGATTACGTTCAATTTAATTCGTAAATATTGCATTTATGTATTTTTTCTTCTTTTAAAATAAATGACATGAACCCTAAATTAATAATAACAATAGCAGACTTTATTTTTAATGCCCTTTATAGCTGTAGATCTCAAAGGGCAGAATAAATAAATGAATAATTAATTAATTAAATCAATTTTAAAGAAGCATTGTTTACTCACAAGTGTAACCATGAAACAAAACATAATCTGCAATTTAATCAAGTTTATTTATTTATTCATAGACAATGAAGTCCCGAATTATCTATAGACACAGTGAATGGCTTTAATTTAAATTATTTTTTATAAAGTAGAATAAAACATCAGAAGCTTAACACCGTGCTTGTCTCCTCAGCCCCATCATGTCTGTGTGGATGTGATGTGTGCAGCAGAGGGGATTCCTCCAGCAGCGCTTCTCTTCTCTTCTCTTCTCTTCTCTTCTCTTCTCTTCTCTTCTCTTCTCTTCTCTTCTCTTCTCTTCTCTTTTCTTCTCTTCTCTTCTCTTCTCTCCGTCCACTTCAGTGCCACATTTTGGCTTAAGGGATAATCCCAGTCTCACAATGTGCATGCGCAAACCCAAAGTGCGCGCAGGGAGATGAGGAGGGGGACGCTTCGCTGATAACTCCAGGACAAAAAAAAAGTGCGTCTATTATGCAGATATCGCCATCGAACCGCTGCGTGGATGAAGTGACCGAGGTAAGGGGGGTTTCTGTGGACAGTTAGTCAGGGTGTCTGTCCGTGGGATTTTTCCCCTCTCTGTCCCGTTTCCAGACTCTGAGCTGCGGGATTAGACCGCGTCGTCTCGGGCTGCTTTTAACGATTACATGTTCGGTCAGTGAATAATTTATCGCGTGAAAAATATTGCAGGCTCAAATCTGAGCTGAGACGGTAATAAACAAGTTATGACACCATGTAAGCTTAAATGATGTCGCTTACAATGAGTTGTTGTTGCCCTGCGTGGATAATTGCACCGTGCGGTGACCCACTTGGCAAACACAGCCCCGGGTTGTTCTTATTCTAGTCACAATAAGTTTGCTCCAAAGAGAAAATGCTGCTGTATTCTCCATCTTAATAACAGAATGCTGTGGCAGCGGAGAAATAATGAATTTATGCTTCCTTGAGAAACAGAGTTGAATTTGCTGCATTAATTGAGAAATGTTTTTTTTTTATTATTATTCATTTTATAGAGGAAACCACACCCCACCTCAGCCAGACTCTTAAATCTTTCCTACACCTGCTGCAGATAGAAAAAAAAAATCAGATTTTCAAAACCTTCTGAATTTGCTTTGTCATTTGTGGGTTTTTTTTTAAATCATTTATATTATGACTTAATAAATTATGTGCTCTCATGAATGATAAAGTCAGCACACAAAGCCTTGCAAAAGTATTTGCACCCCTTGAACTGATTTTCTTCTCTTTTTGTAACCTGATGGTTTATTGCATTTTATTGGGTATTTATAGACAAACATATAGAGTCGTTGTTAAGCAGAAGGAAAATAATTTTTGAACTTAAAAATGTGTTTTTAAGTAAAAACCTAAAGGTCCTTACCCTCTTTTGGGGTGTGCCTCTGCTTGACAAGTTTAGAGATTCAAATTTTGCACATTCCTTTTTGCAAAATAGCTCAAACTCAACCAAATTGGCTTTGCGACATGTGTGAGTATAATCTTTCAAATACACATCAGTTTATTGCTGGCTGTTTCAATACATCATTATGTTTAATCTAAAGCATTTTATTGCTGTATGTTGTGGATATCCTTCTGGAGGCTGAACTTCCACAACATTCTCACGTCTTCCCCAGGTTTCCAGGGCCGGACTCTGTGTTTTACAATACCTATGTTACCATCAGCTGTTCAGTTTTCTGCCTGAGTTGGAGTGACTCAGTTGTCGTCGCTCCTGTTTGCTACATTTTGCAAATAACAGCGTAAATACTGTCTGAGGGGATAGATCTGGATTATGCCCATCATCTTGTCCCACATTTTATGTAACCGTGTGATTCCTGGCATCAGATGACAAATGTTAATCCTTTGTCAGAAACAGATTTACATTTGTTCTTTATGTTAACTGTAGGTGCAGTGACAGTCCTTTTAATCTTTAATATCAATTATTTTGGACTTTTATATCAAATAAAGACACAAAGACAGTTTATAACAGATGCAGAATTTGACTGCAGACAAGCCAAAGCTTCATAGTCGCAAAAGTTGTGATTGAGATACAGCCTAACGAGTTACATTTGATCGAATATTTGTGACAGATTAACAAATATGTGATGTTGTATGTACAATTTTGACACTGTATATTAGAGAAAAGTTGCTTTATCAAAATCAATTAAAGTTTATTTATTTATTTATTTATTTATTTAATGTCTTACAGCTTCAAACTGTGATGCTACCTGACTCTGGGAGGGGACTGAATCCAAAATGACGCTTCGGTGTGATGGAAAGGTGTAAATCCAACTCTGCTGCCTCCTCACATGGCTCCACACACACCTGCCCGCCCTCATGGACACCCAGTGTTTGCATGATATTTCAGTTTCTGCATCGAGGACAGGATGACTAACTGTGAGCTGATCGAGCTGAAGGACCTCAGTGTGAACGATTCCATCGAGCTAGCCGCTCCACCCGCACATGTCTCCTCAGCCCCTGTCAATCCGGGCCAGCCCGGCGCTGGCCGCGTCGTCCGTCTGGTTGGAGACAGCGTCAGCATCGAGGGACCGGTCCGTCACCTGGGAGAGGGGGCGGTGGGTCATGACTTCCAGCCCTATAGCTACACACACCTCAGCTGGTGTGACCTGTGTGGAGAATTCATCTGGGGTCTCTATAAGCAGAGCTTACGCTGTGCCAGTGAGTACTTCTTCTAATTCTGATCTATTTGAAGCCTGAGTCTATTTTAATCTGACCAGCAAAAGTGTCAGATTTTCAGGCTTCAAGCGAATTGAAAGCCTGACGCTTTACATCCTGTTTCCATGTTGTTTCGAAGCTTTTGAGTTATTCTGCTGGACCCGATCCAAACAAACGTATAATTGATGTCTGCAAGTAACGGCTGCTGAATACTGCAGTGTCTGTCTGTTTATGTAGACAAAACTTGGCTTTTATGCTGGTTCTGTTCTATTTTAAACAGTTTTGAACAAGAATTACGGCCAAAGTCACATGGGAAATGGACGTTTATTGTCATTTTAGGCTGTTTCTGTTTTATTAGTGCCTCAGGATGTTAGATTTCCTCTCCACGCCGTTTACCCTAATCAGTTGGAAGTTCTGGCCTGTTTCACCTTTCAGCTCAGTGTTTTTTGCCCATATGGGGCCTAGGGATTGTCCTTGCTTCTCTGTTTTCTTTTACTTCTGGCGTTTCTGTTGTACTGTCAGTCACATTCGGTCTCACTCACAGAGGTGGCGGCTTAGTGGGACAGTACAGGAACAGATAGTACGACACACAGATTGGCACAGTTAAAGCAAAACAGAGGAACCAAAACCACACCTTCTTTTGATATCCGTGTCTCTCCTTCAGACTGCAGCTACACTTGTCACTACCGCTGCCGACCGTTTATCCAGCTGGACTGCAGCACACAGGGGAGTGCGTTAACGGAGAGCGCAGACTACAGCGAGGACTCCATTGAGACGGACACAAACGTGGTAAAAAGCGAGACCACTCGTCAAAAAAGAACAGTAATGCACCTTGCAAAATAACATTCACCCATTAAATGTTCACATTTTGCCAGCTAAAAACTTTTTTATGTGTTTCGTCTTGATGTTAGATTAACAAACGGTAGTGCATCATGGTGAAGTGGACGGAACCTTTAGCATAGTTTCCTATTTTTTCTTTGTAATGTAAATTTGAAATGTTTAATTTCTATTCAACACTAATCACCTTTCACTGCTCTCACAGTGCCATTATTATTATTATTATTATTATTATTATTATTATTATTATTATTATTATTATTATTATTATTATTATTTTAATTCCTTAATGAGTTGGATTTTTCATTTACTTTTGAGGAATGTAACTGAGAAAAACGAAAAAATTGATTATGCTTGAATAATCATATGTGATGATAATAACTGACCAGTTTATTTACTGTGTAATAATAAATAAAAAAGACGTATTGTCGTAAAGTGGTGTTATATTTTTAAATATATATTTTTACTCTATGAAATCTGCTCTTAGTGTCGTCTGTGACTATGCATACAAGCTTAACTTCAGCTCTTTAGTTTTGAGAAACAAACCCAGCATTTGGTTTGTTGAAATCCATCCAGATACTTAAGACGTGTATTTTAAACAAATTAGGTCACTTTCTACGGTTGTGATTAGTCTTTCATTCCCCTGCTGGGATTAGAACGGGGGCCTTTTTGAGAAGCTGAGCATATTCTGGAACAAGAAAAACCGGGGAAAAAAGTTCAGTTTAAAACTAACAAAGAAACTCGAAACATACACTTCCATATGAAAGAAAAGTCTTTCTTGTTGCTGTTTTTTCTCCTCTATTGGAAATTGTAAGGAAACTCTATGATACATCAGGTTTGAAATAAAAATAGAACATTTTGAGAAAATAATATCCTAATTTAATAAATTATAAATGAGATTTGAGTGTCTTAATGAATGTTTTTTGGTTGTAGAGCAGACGTCCCAGGGACCTTTGCTTCATTTCTTTCTCCCTTTACTCTCCTGTGTGATTACTGTCAGTGAACGCCACTGAAGCCACATCTTAAAAGAAATCTAATCTTTAGATTTGAGATCATAGTTAATAAATACATTACTACTAGGGTGAATTAGGTATGCAAAGGGTGTATGAGCTGGTGACTCTGAACTTAAAAATACATTTAGGATTGAATTTTGATGTCCTGAGACTTTAGATTTATTATATTTAATTCTTGATAAACGCTTCATCATAAAGGTAATGAATCAAAAAATGAATCCTCAAAGTTTTCTGTGCAGGTTAAGAAAATAACCTGGGGTGAAACTTTTGCTCACTGGCCGATTGAAGCAAATCTGACGGAGGATCAGGGTGGAGCTGAAGGAGACACTGAACGGCAACAGAGCGAAGAGAAGACAGATTAGTGAGAGTCTAGAGAAAATCCTTGCAAAATAGTGGTGACAATAATAAAAAAAAACATACTTGTCCAAAAATCTCACTGGGAGAAGTTAACCAAGTACTTAATTTTACTTTCAGGGACCAAACTATTATTTACAGGCTTACATCTTTCTTTCACAGATGTGCAACCATGAGCCTTCAACATAGTTATAGTCTTTCCTATTTTACGTTCTTCTCTGTTGCATCCCTCCATCCTTGATTCTCCCCAACCGATTTCCTTTGGCGTGACTTGCTCCAACATTTTCTTCCTTTTCAGGATGACCAGACTGAGCCGGGTAAACAAGAGTTAAGTGTCGGTAAGATTCAGCAGAAGGTGAAGGAGTACAACGCTCAGATTAACAACAATCTCTACATGGTGGATGTGAGTGAATGTTTTTGATGCCATCAACAAGCTTCTGGAATAATTGTGGCTGAATTTTTTACTACATTTCTTTTTGCAAAGTTGGCAGAAGTTCTTTAGCTCAGCTGTATTTATGCATAGTTGTGTTATTATTATGCCGAGGATGTGTTTATGTGAACTTCTGGACAGTTTTTACATCATATTTTTATAATTTGCAGATTTGTCTCTATAAATGACAGCCTCTAACTCTAGTGAATCTGTGTATCTAACAGAATAAAGATGGGACGTACACTGGTTTCATAAAGGTCCACTTTCAGTTGCTCCGGCCCATCTCCCTCCCACCTTCTCGGAACCAGAGCTGGACAGAGGAGGACGATCAGCAGGGAAGGCTGACAAGGCGGCGGACGTCTTTCTACCTCCCCAAAGACGCGGCAAAGCACCTTCACGTGAGCTCGGAAACCCGAGTGCGAGAAGTCATCGAGGCGTTGCTCAACAAGTTCACTGTGGTCGACAATCCGGCGAAGTTTGCCTTGTTTGAACGTGCTGAGAAGCAAAGTCAAGGTTGGATTCCTCACATCAGGATTTTATTGAAACAGAGAAGAAAACCATTGATTATCTTTTTTGTGCTTTCTTGTAGTGTTCATGCGCAAGCTGTCTGACGACGAGCGCCCGCTGTATTTGCGCTTGTGTGCTGGCCCCAGTGAGTCAGTCTTGAGTCTGGTTCTGAAGGAGAATGAAACAGGGGACGTAAATGTGAGTCTTCTGATCAGATATGAGGATGAGTAGACTCTTTATTTTTCTTTATTTTACAGTTGGTTTGAGCGATCTTAAAACACAATGCCTTTCCTTTGCAGTGGGATGCCTTCAGCTTCCCAGAGCTGAACAACTTTCTGCGAATCTTACAGCGCGAGGAAGAAGAGCACGTGCGGCAGATTGTGAAGCGATATGCTCACGCTAGAGACATGATAAGGCACGCAATGGCCCGCGTAACTACCCCTGGTTGACAGAGAGTCAACCTTGGAGTTCAACATTAGGAATAACCTTTTCATGCCACGGAAATGGGAACCTTTACGGGTGACAAAAAAGGGAAGGAGAGAGCTCAGGCATTGACAGTGTTTCAGATTATAGTTTGTTAATGAAGCAGGACTACATGTGTTTACATTTAATGTGAGCTACTGAAAACACCAGACCATGCTGTCTTTTATCACATACTGGCACTTTAATAAAGCTGTGATTTAGAGTTGGGTATGTGTATTTATATGCAAATTATCTAATAAACTGATCACAATAAATTACCGGTCATGTGATGTTAAGTGTATGATCCTTTCAAAGTGTATGTGTTGCTGCAAAGTTTTCCCACTCGCACATTTCTTCTGCTTTTTTTTTTTTTAATTACAACAGTGTTTTACATCATTAATGAGGCTTTAGTAAACATAACTTGAGTAAATAAATACAGATTGTAATTGAGTTCATGTACTGTAATTAGGGGAAAATCTACCCAAATCATCCTGACCTTAAGAGAAAGAGTTTTTCACCCATAAACCTAAAATCTGGATGTGCCACAACAGCTACCAGCGTCTGAATCACACATTCCAAAAAGTTCCTCTTGTGTTTTGTCAGTCTACATAAAAATTTCCCAAGTAATGTCGCGATGGTTTTTTCGCCAATGTGAGACAAGTCTTTGTGTTATTTTCGGTCAGCAGCGGTTTTGACCCTTGAATTTTTCTCATGGATACCAATTTTGTCCAGTCTCTTCCTTATTGGTGAATCATGAACTCTGACATTAGCTGATGCAGTTAAGTTCTGTGGTCCTTCGGACTCTCGGTTCTTCTGAGACCTCTTGGATGAGCCATTGCTTTCTTGGAGCAATGCTAGCAAGCCGGACACTTCCGGGAAGGTTCACCACTATGTTTTCTCCATTTGTGGATAGTAACTCTTATTCAGGCTGGTTGGAGTCTTAATATCTATGCTTCCATATAGAGGAAAACAAATTAAACATTATGTTTTGAGACTTTTGTGACACCAAGGAATGAATACAAAAATCTGGAATTAAAACTAATTGTAATAATGGTATGTTCAAAAAAATACAATTTAAATATAATGTAGGCACTGATTGCTCTAAATTACATTTTAATTTTAAGTTATATATATATATATATATATATATATATATATATATATATATATATATATATATATATATATATATATATATATATATATATATATTATTTTATTTTATTTTTTTTAATTGAAAATGTATTTACAATTTGCATCAGTCAAAATTACATGGAAATAAAATAAATATGCCCAGAAACCTAGAAGGAACATCTTGGGACTATCTTCCCCACAAAGCAAAACAAGGTGATTGTGATACTGAATTAAAAGAGGAACTTATTGTCCTGATTTTATTAACACGGGAATTGCCAACAAATTGCTTCACATCTATAATGAAAAAAAAAAACATTAATATAAATTTTCATAATTGATGATTAGTTTGGTTTCTCTGAATTTATTGATCCAAGCACTCAGGTAGAGAATATGACCAAAATAGAACCTATAGTTTCATGAGACAATTATATGTGTGACCATCTTTCTACACCAAGACATCTGTCTTTGTTATAAGAAGAGGACATCTCAATGGAGCTGGTAAAAAGAAGAAGCCCTGCGTTTACCCCTCCCGTCCACATGGTGGCGGTAACTCACACAACAATACGGGAAAGGGCAGCTGAAGAAGCAGTACCGTTAGCACAAACAGCTAATGTAATAGCTGTTGATGTTACGAGCTCTTTGGTCGTTGGTGATATTGACAACTCATCCGGACAAATTCATCAGAGGAATATTTGCCTCTGTGAACACAACGCTCTTCGGTTTAGGTAGGCTTACAACTAGCCTGAAACTACCAGCAATAGCTGAGAAATCAGCTAATGTTAGCTTTCGTCAACGTGGGTGAACGTTATGTTTAGAAGCGTGTTGACCTAGTAAGTGCTAGAAAGAGAGCGCTGGTTGTCTTTAGATAACAGCGATGGGAGCTCTCATGACATTAAAGCTGGTTTACTTTAAGTTTATAGAACAGGGTCAGTCTCTAACTGTTTTGATAAAGCAGCTAAATAAGTTAGCTACTTCTTTGCCAATGTTAAAGACGTTTATTTATGTTGTTCATCCTTCTTCGAAGCACGTAACTTGTATTTTATAACCATATCTTTGCTACATTGCGTGGCATTACACAGACGGTTGTCGGTGCTTTGCTCTCTCAACAAAATATGGCTTTAATAGGTTGCATTGTCACGCTTCTTGGGCCGTCTGTGATTTCTTGGCATATTTACAGCAACCCTAATGACTTCCTCTTGTGCCTTTTGTCTTATCCATGAGGAAAATAAATTAGAGGCAGTGCTAGGCGATTGGAGTTTTATTAATATGTGCTCTCTACATTGTATATTGCTTTTACTTACTATATATTGTGATATATTGACTGGTTGCAAAGAGAAAAATATAAAAATATATGCCTAACATGTTGTTTTTTTTCTTTCCTTTTATGTTTTATCTTAATCGGTCAAAGATGAAAATTTGAAGTATGATACCTAAGAAATAAGAAATAAAACACTAAAATATATGATCCAAAAATGTTGCACAAAATATCATTTATATATTGTCATTACAGTATCAGTGTCTGCAATATTCATGTCGCAAAGGACTATTTGAAGAGCAATAATTGTTGATTAATGTATTCCAAGTACTATGAACTTGCGTTTCACATGCTAATGTAATAGTTAACCGGTTGGATAGAGTCTCACAGCAGCTGGTGTTCACACCACACACAAACAGCATTGACATCTGAGATGAGAAAAGAGAGGAAAAAAATAGCCAAATATAACACTCAACATTGTAATCATAATAATTATCATTATTATAGTCATTACAAGAACTAATGTTAGCTTTTCTAGAATGCCTTTAAAAAAGTAAGAGTATTTTTTTCATTATTTGTGAACTTGTTGACAACATACAAAAAAATACCAGAAAGAAAGAAGAGGCACCCTAACGGGAGAAAAAGAAAACTGTAGAAATACAAAAAGTGAGATAATCTGCCAACATATGTTTGCTTCCAAATTTTAAAATCAGTGCAAAAAGCATTAAATTGGTACAAATGTCTTACCAGGTAGTGTGTAAAACAGAAAATCAAATAAAAAATGCTTTTTGGGAAAGAAAAGGAGTAGCAGAAACTAAAATGTTAGGACAGGCAATTTTCCTTTTTATCATTATCAGAGACAGGAATGTTCAGAAATGTCAACAGAAATGTTGACACTTCCTAAATATTCTGTTTACAGACCCTAATTATTAATTAGGGTCTGTAAACAAACCCTAATGAAACAGTTATTTTGTGTTGGAAATTTGGGTGTGAGCAGTGTTTGTGTTTTTAGGCAAACTACCACAAAAAAAACAATTTTAATATTCTTTTTCTTACTTTCCAGCTAAATATTGACAGTGGTGTGTGTCTGTGTGGACTTTTGAGATTTGCTGCATTTGCACTCTTGATGGAAGCAGCATCTGTTTTGCTTCTGCAACTTGACTTGGTTGCAGAAGGATATATTGTTTTGGATGAACATTCAGTGGCTGGCCTTATTGTGTTATCATGACCAAACCACTCACTTTCACTGATCTTTATCTGATCCTTTAGTCTGTAATGGTTCTGTTTTTACAGAATAATTTTGTCCTTGGTGTGCTTTCTGCTTCAAATGAAGCATTTCAATCCCTTTGTTTTTTTTCCTTTAGCTATTCCACTCTGAAGACCCAAATTACTCCAGTACGAGAACAGTGAATCACCACTGGTTGCCCTCTGACTCAGGGAAAATAATGTGCTGCAGCTGAATATGGGGGGTAGTGGCTCCAAATCCAAAGGATTTTGGCCTTTCTCTGGCTCAGGCAGCGGGGATGAAGCAGCCAAAGATGGAAACGAGCAGTCACTGGCAAGAGTACGAAGTTTCCCTGGCGCGACTCCCTTTGTGTTTACCAGACGAAGGTAAATATATGCTTGGTGTCCATAAATGTGAGGAATCATAATGGAGTCATAAACTGAGTTGGATTTTATAGTCAAATTAAAGTGAGTGCAAATATTGAGAGTCGATATTCTTTTATTAAAAAGTACAGTAAGCTGATTTTTTTTAATGACCTGGTATAAATAAGTTGAGCTAATATTTCTTTTTCTTGCTCTGAGAAAAACTGATTATGTTTTCATTGCAGTCACGTGTTTGAGATGGAGAAAAAAAACTATGTTGATCTTAAGAAATCGACTACAAGGCCAATACATGTATGTGTAAATATTGCCATGTTTTTTTGTTCTTTTTTTTGCTGCAGCTCTATGTACTTCGATGAGGACGGTGACTTGGCCCACGAGTTCTACGAGGAGACAATTGTGACAAAAAATGGACGTAAAAGAGCCAAACTGAAAAGGGTTCAGAAAAACTTAACACCTCAGGTGGGAGAATGTATTATAATCAAATGAGAATTCACTTGTATGCACCATGCAGACTTTCCCTGACTTTTCTTTGAAGTCTGACCTGTCTAATTTGATTCTTATTTTTAATTCTAGGGACTGTAAATTTAGTGAATAGCTGAGGGAGGAAAATATATATTTTTTTGCCTTGCTGACCTTTGATCAGAGCTTATCAAAAGAAAATTATCCAATTGATTTGTGCATATTTAGTAGACACCAGTTCAGTTGTTGCTGCAGGTCATTTAAATTCCCTCTGTGTCCTTTCAGGGAATTGTAAAGCTGGACTTCCCGTGCATCCATGTAGATTTCCCCGTTATCCTCTGTGAAGCCTGACGGTCCTCGAGGGACTCGAATGAGCCGCTGAGTCAGCTCCGTCCCGGTTTTCTTCTCTTTCTTTCCCCCTGCAGATGGAAGCCGGAAACATCTCCTAATAACGTGATCTCCCAAATTATCTGAAGCCCCTGCGCGGAGCGGCTGATGCATCGTGTGCCGAGCCTCTGCATGTGACCTGTTTGTGGCTTGTGTGCAGTGAGACGCGGGATGGACCGCCAGTTGGGATGGAGAGGAAAATCCCAATCCTCTCATTTCATGGAGTTCTTGGCTTGCGTGCATGTCAGTGTGGATGCGTGCAGACAAAGGATGAAACCTTTTAAGAGTTCTAAATATTTTTTTGCTGAAGGTTGTTTTCTTGTATGATCCATTGAACTCAATGAGTTTAGAATAAAAGCAGCACTTGTTATGGTCTTATCTAAAGTGGGGAAACCTGTCTGTGCACATTTTAGTTTGTTGTTTTTGACACTATTTTGTCTTGCTTTGTTTTGCATGGAGCAGGAGGTTTGGGCTGCAGCCTTTGTGAGTTGGCAATCAGTAGCCACCCAAACTAATCTAAGGAAGGATTAATATCATGTTGTAACATTTGAAGAACTTGTTTCAGTGACTTCATACTACACATGTACACAACGGCATTGAGTCAAATAGGAGATCAGATCCTGTTTTGTTTTTTTTTTCTTTGCTGTTTATTTCACATTTAATTTATTAAAACAATTTTTTTAATTACAAAATCAGATGTTGCTCTGTCATGTTTCTGTTTTTAAACGACTGAATCTCAAAAGGTTAGAATAATATTGAGAAATGTTTTTTTATGTAATTCATTCATTTAATCAAGAGAATCCTGTGTATTAATTTATTACACAGCCATATAGCCCAAGGATTTATTTTTCCACTATTTCTGATGACTATGCCTTGCAGCTCATGAAAACTAATTTTTCAGCATTTCAGAAATTAGAGTATTATACACAAATACTGCAAAGTATGTCTATATATTACAATATTTACTGTTTTTTTTTTTTGTTTGTTTTTCCCCATGAACTACTGCGTCAATGCAGAGTGGCATGGAGATGATCGGGTTTCTTGAATAGTAGCATTGTTGGGTTTGGTGTTTCTTGTGGTTCCTCTTGACAACGCACCGTAGATTCTCCACGGGGTTCTGGTCAGGGAAGTTTGCTGGCCCATCCCGCACAGTAACACCAGGGTCATTAAAACAAGTATTGGTACTTTTGGCAGTGTGAGTGGGTCCCAACTTCTGCTGGAAGATGAAATCAGCACCTCCATAATGGCCGTCATGAGAGGGGCTCTGAGTCTCCCTGGTTGGTGTCTACTCTGACTTTGGACTTAATGAAACGGAGTGGGTCAACTCCAGGAGATGACATTACTCCCTAAATAATCCCTGACTCTAGAAGCTTAACACTGGAACTCAAATAACTCTCCATGTTTTGTCCAGACTGGGGTCTTACTTTCCCATTAAGTGCAAAATCGACTTTTAATTTGAAAATAGGACATTGAATCACTGAGCAGAAGTCCAGTCCTTTTTCTCTTTAGTCCACGTAAGAATCTAATGTTTTTCTGGTTAACAAGTGTTTTCATGTGCTTTTCTTCACAATCCTATTCCAACTGTGGTCATCCCTGTCGCAGCTTTTCCTACCCCATGTTTTCCTTCCACTCAGCTTTCCGTGAATATGCTGCAGCACTCTGTCGACAGCCAGACAGCTTACTAAGGAATTATGTTTTTGTGACTCACCCTCTCTGAAAATGTCGTAACAGATGTTTCCTAAGGGTTGTGGAGGCAATGATATATTTGTATTTCAAAATTATTTCTGTGATCTGGCCCATNACAAAATACAGATGGACATTAAATACCACTTATACCTGATCAAATTTAATTGAAAATCATGTCTCTCTAAATGATTCAGATAGAGGCTCTCTCACAGGAAGTAAAGTGCAACTTTTATTAATGGTAAAACAAAAGCTTAACCTCTCCTAAATAAAGTAGCATGCATCTCCTGGAAAACAGTCTAAAATAATGCTCTTTTTTTTTTTTATTATTATTATTATTTACTATAAAATTAAGCCAACATGATCTCAGATAACCCAAACAAAACTCACTGCACTGATATTGATTTACCAAAATACAAAGGGAGGGCATGAAAAATGCTAAACACCCAATGATTCATTGGTATGACATGCATGAGGTAATCATCTTTATAAATGTCCCTCTAATTTAAGACTAAAGATTACTTTTCTAGAATGTCATCATAAGTAAAGTACGAATCAAGGATGGACTTACTTTCACCTATGGCTAAAAGTGAAATGTAAGTAATGATATATTTTTCTTTTGCATGTGTTTGTAGAGGTCAAAGAGAGGAGGAGTTTCCTGAGTATTTAAACAGCATGGTGAAGGGCTTCAGGGCAGAAGGACTTGCTTTTTGACAGAGCAGCTTCAACTGTATTTATCTGCTGTAGAAAGTAAACAACTATTCATCTTGACTGAGTTTCTTCAGAGGCTTAAAGGGGAACGTGTTGCTGGTAAGACACATGATCATGACTTCACTTCAAATTATCTAGTTAGATCTACAGTCAGGGTCTTTAGGCAGTCATACAAACTAATTTCATTCTGAGTCCTCTGTGAGCAGCCAGCAACTTTAGCAATGACCTTTTATGACTTGCGCTCTCCTTGTGAAGGGAGTCAATGACTTCCTATTGGACAACTGTCAAATCAGCAGTCCTCCCTGTAATTCTCTGGTCAATAACGTAGCATTTTTCTACTAAAACTACTTTTTGTAAATGTGTAATATTTTTGATAAACTGTTTTTTACGTTGTAAACCATCAAAACATAAATTAACAAATATAACTAATGGAAATATATAAATCTGTGTGTAATAAATCTAAATAATCAACAATTTCAGCTTTTTAATTAAATATATGAAGTAAATGAACTTTTTGATTATTTTTTACATTTGTGAGATGCACCTGTATCAATATATTTGTCCCATAAGATTTTGGAATTACCAGAGATAGCTAAGAAAAAAAAAACTAGACAGTTTTGTAAAAAAATAAAAATAATAATAATAATAAAGTAAAATAAAATACTTCTGTCTTTGTTTTTTTTAAATTTCACACTGAAATGTGTTAAAAGGTTAAAGGGAACATTATTATGTAAAATCAACTTTTAAACAAATATCAAATGAAGATAACCTGATCAAAAACAAAGATGCTGTACAACAATGACGTTTTCAGCTATTCATTGGAATGTAAGTCAATTAGATTTAATATAGGAAAAGTAAATGTTCTTAAACCTAAAACCTGGTGCCATCAAGTATATATAACTGGCAATCAGTCTTTTTTTCCCTGTGAGTTTTAACCCCTTTCTTTTCTGCAAAAGTGTTTTTATTCAGTCACAAAGACAACCTGTTTAAGGTTATACCACAGTCAAAGACACTTCAAAGACATCTGGATGCTTTCTAGTGGAAGTGAAACATGTCTGTGTGTTCTTTTTGGTCACCTGTGGATTTGGTCTTGGAACTTTCCCATGTTTCCCATTTGTTTCCAGTCTCTATATATTTTTTGATGTAGCAGCAATTTTGGTTGGCAGATCAACAGTGGTGGGAAGGTTCACCGCTGTTCCATGTTTTCTCCATTTGTGGATAATGGCTCAAACTGTGGTTTAGTGGGAAAACTCAGGCCTAAGAAATCCCTTTTTAACCCCTTACGACCATATGACCCTCATTGGAAGACTATAGAGCCATAGCTGCAGACTCTTGTTTCAGAAGGGGAAATAAAATAAAATGAATGTCAACCGTATTGTAGCTTATTCATATGCTTTGTTTAAAAAATTTAAATAAATAAAGTCAACAAGGAGAAACCAGTTTTGGTGACGTGTTAAAAACAGCAAGCAAAAACCACTTTTTGTTGAAACTGGCCTAGGAATGTAACAGGGAAACCTGCTTCTGAGGCAGCAAATGGAACAAACCAAATATTTTTGATTCGGGGGGTAGTGGGGTGCTGTGCTCTCACTAGAATCCAGTTTCATCCGTATATTAATACTTAGAAAAAACTGTAGTATAATTACATTAGTTTAAAGCTTAAAACATATATTTAATAGATAAATTGTGTACTTAATAAAAACAACTTTAAATGAAATCGGAACCCCCCCCCACACCGAAAGCAGCTACATATGCGGGTCTGTTGTTGCTCAACGTTTACAGTCTCTCCCCATCCCTCTTGTCCTCATTTCTCTGGCTGACTTTTATGTGTTTCCTTCAAATGGCTTAAACGGACTATGCCCGCTGCTTCTCACATGGCTGGGAGGTGGAAAACTAACTTAACAGACGGTTTCATGGTTGGACTAGATGAACAGAGCAGGTCAGTGTGAAGTAAGGAGGAAGAAAACCCGTTAGCTAAGTTAGCATCGAAGCTGTTAGTTTCAATGAAACTTTGAGCTAATGTGGCTAAGTGAGCTGTTAGCGGTCTGCTAATTCTGCCAACAACGTAGAGGAAGTTTTACATTTATAAGGAAGCCGAATGAATGGTGGAAATTTGGTCGACTTTTAACATTTTAGAATTATTCTAGTAAATTTGGTTGGCTTAGTACAACAACACCCGATTTTATGCATAATATAGTTGGTTTAATGTAGTTGAATTCAGAATAAAGATTTCTCTGTATAAATGCGTTTTATACTAATTTTCCAGCTTTTCTTTGTGTCTTTTGGAAACAGAGGAGTGAAGGTGAGCAGGGACCACCATGGAGACTGTATTCCCCTCTTTCCTCTCTGCAGTTGACCGACTGTCCTGGTTGCTCCTTGCTCTGTTTACATCATGGATAGCCCTGGGTTCAGCAGACACAAAGCAGACAAGATGGCCATTATACTCCCAGAAGCCAGTTCTTCTTGTGTGGAACGCTCCCACTCAGGAGTGTGGGACACGACGAGGTGTTACGTTATCATTAGACCAGTTTGACATAGTGGCAACCCCCAATGAGGGCTTTGTCCGGCAGAATCTCACAATGTTCTATAAGGAACGTCTTGGGCTTTATCCCTATTATGATGCTGAAGGCACAGAAGTGAATGGGGGCATTCCACAACGTGTCAGTCTCTCTCAGCACTATGAAAGGATGCCTCAGGGTCTTGACAAATATATACCAGACCACCAGGCTAAAGGTCTGTCTGTCATTGACTGGGAGGAATGGCGCCCCTTGTGGATCCGAAACTGGGATGCCAAAGATGTCTATAGAAGGAAATCACGTGAACTGGTGGCCGAAAAGAACCCTAAGTGGACTCCAGAGCAAGTGGGGACTGTTGCAAAACAAGAATTTGAACTTTCGGCTCGCAAATTCATGCTGGAGACCCTGAGACAGGCTAAAAATTTGAGACCGAATCAGCTGTGGGGCTTCTACCTGTTTCCTGATTGTTACAACCATGACTACAAAGGGGGGCTGAAAAACTACACAGGACGTTGTCCTGCTGTTGAGATTGAGCGCAATGATCAACTGAACTGGCTGTGGATTGAATGCACCGCCCTTTTTCCCTCCATATATATGGGTTCTGTACTGAATTCCACTAATCATGGACGCCTGTTTGTCCAGAACAGGCTGAAGGAGGCAATGCGCCTTGCATCTGTTGGGGATGGATTGGCACGTCCTGTTTTTGTTTATACCCGACCCACTTACAATAGTGAGATGACCCTTTTAACTGAGGTTGGTTGATTGCAGGAAATAGTGCTGTTGGGAACTGCTATATTAGTAATCCAGTAATCTTTCAATTATTCTTATGATTAATCAAGTAATCCGATGAAAAATTTGAGAAAATTAAATACTGTCGTACTCGCAGTAATAATATCGGACATTCACGTCATCCCACATTTTCATATTTGTGCAGCCTTAACAATTACTTTTCTGTAGCATAGAAATTAGCCTGCAACAGTAGCACCTCACTTTTTAAGTTCACCTGGATGACAATTATACAAACATTTTTGAATTATTTTCAATTTAATAATAAAGGAGCAGGATCATAAAGAAACATAAAAAATGTTTGTACTTCAGTTTTTAGTTAAATACTGATATTCAGTCAGTTTAATAGATTAACTCTCACTTTCCCAAGACATTTATAGCTTTTGTGTCAATTTCTCTGTGTGGCACCTTTGTCACATACATAGAAACTTATTTTCCAGTTCGTCCGTAAACCTACACTAAGCATTAGCTAAAGCAGCTGATATGTTCCGTCTACATATGTCTCTGCTCCACCCATATAAATACACCCGCCGCGCTCTTCCACTAGGCAGCAGCTCCAGAAGGAGTTACACTTTTTGTAAAAGTATGACCTACCAGATACAGATTTTTGTTGTTTCCTACAATTACCAACATTCAAAAAGACTTTATTTTTACTATTCTATCATGAGTAGTCATTTATAATTTGAACCAGGGCTGGGCGATGTATCGAAATATTTTCAATTTACGATAGTTAAAATGGCTATATTGCAACTATGCAGTATAAATTGTCGTTCAAATAATAAACTTTCGCCGACAAATTCACTTCGAGTATGGTTTATCCGACCCCCTATGAATGCATCACTAGTCCCTCGCCCCTCCCAACCTGAACATTTTCTACCAATCACGCTGCGCGGAGAAAACAAACATGGTTACAGCGAGAGNAGATAGATAGATAAATAGATCATTTCTGAATTTAATTACTGAAATAAGCTTCCCGATGATCTAATTTTTTGAGACGCACATCTATACTCATGTTCAAACGGTTAAACATTACAACATATTTACTTAACAGTCATTTCCACTGGGAGCAGACAAATATCTTTTTGCACTAAAAACCTTTAATGCACTTTTTCACAAAAGTTCAAATAAACATCATTATGTGTAGTATAATCCATGTGGTTAGTTTTTCTTTGGCCCAGTAGTAAATCTGGCTAACTTTGCAGAAGTTATTGTCAAGGATTTATAACAACAGAACTCAGCATTTTTGGAAATGGGTTTAAAACAATCAACAAGCTGGACCTGCAGTGAAAACAACACTTTTGACCTCCAGCTGAAGGGGGAAATTGCTGAGGTAAACCACTGTGTGCATAAGCTTCTGCTAACAAGGTCTGGATGAATTTAAGAGGGAACTTCAGGCCTCCTGTGCTCGGTGTGGGAAAGGGACTTCTACAAAGCTGCAGCTGATATTGCTCTCCCTAAAAGAAAAGAAGAGATCTTTGCCAAGATACACTTCACGTAGTTAATTCTTTGGACTGATCTTACTTTGCGTGAGCCTTTTGCTTTATTCACTGATATTGGGTGATTGTGACTTTATGACTTGGGGAAGATGTGAGGGTGCAATTATGCTTCCTTGTTTATTTTCTGACAGCTGAAATAACAGAGTTTTCTTTTCATTAAAAATGGCTTGGGAAACCACCCGCCCTGGCTTTGCTGACCAACGTATGGACGTCTGAGGAATGGGTTTGATTTGAAAGCATCCACTCATAGAGAGATTCTGAGCTCATGTACCTGAAAAATTATAAAAATCAACTGAGTCTTATCCACGTTTTCTTCAAGTTGGACTCAAATGAAGACGAATCAAGCCTTTCTCAACCTATTTAATATTGCTCCGATAATAAAAATAAATAAATGAAATGGCCTTGCAGAAGTATTCACAGCTCCTGAACTTTTCCCCACTTTGTTGCTTTACAGTCACAAACCTATATGGTTTTTTTAATTGGGATTTTGTGAGCTAGACCAACACAAATCAGTGTATACTAAAAGATTATATAGTGTTACTTCTTTTCTTTTCACAAATGTATATTCTAAAAAAGTGTGATATACATTTGTTTTCATGGCCTTCTTACCCCCAAGAGGTTTGTTAGAGAACATTAGAGAACAAACAGCCTCATCCAGATCAAGGAATATGGCAGGTCTACAAAGGTGTGGAAACACACAAGCAGAGTTACGATTCAGTGGCTTGGATAAAAGTGTAATCTTATTTTATGGCCCAATCAAAACCAACTGAGAATCTGTAAAAAGACTTTGATTTCAATTTGTCTCCATGCTGTGTAACTAAGCTGGTATGGATATTTGAGACTTCTATTCCTTGACAAAAAATAAATGAATAAAAATACCCAAGGGGTACAAAATACAGATGGACATTAAATACCACTTATACCTGATCAAATTTAATTGAAAATCATGTCTCTCTAAATGATTCAGATAGAGGCTCTCTCACAGGAAGTAAAGTGCAACTTTTATTAATGGTATAACAAAAGCTTAACCTCTCCTAAATAAAGTAGCTTAGCATGCATCTCCTGGAAAATAGTCTAAAATAATGCTCTGGTTTTTTTTAATTATTATTTACTATAAAATTAAGCCAACATGATCTCAGATAACCCAAACAAAACTCACTGCACTGATATTGATTTACCAAAATACAAAGGGAGGGCATGAAAAATGCTAAACACCCAATGATTCATTGGTATGACATGCATGAGGTAATCATCTTTATAAATGTCCCTCTAATTTAAGACTAAAGATTACTTTTCTAGAATGTCATCATAAGTAAAGTACGAATCAAGGATGGACTTACTTTCACCTATGGCTAAAAGTGAAATGTAAGTAATGATGTTATATTTTTCTTTTGCATGTGTTTGTAGAGGTCAAAGAGAGGAGGAGTTTCCTGAGTATTTAAACAGCATGGTGAAGGGCTTCAGGGCAGAAGGACTTGCTTTTTGACAGAGCAGCTTCAACTGTATTTATCTGCTGTAGAAAGTAAACAACTATTCATCTTGACTGAGTTTCTTCAGAGGCTTAAAGGGGAACGTGTTGCTGGTAAGACACATGATCATGACTTCACTTCAAATTATCTAGTTAGATCTACAGTCAGGGTCTTTAGGCAGTCATACAAACTAATTTCATTCTGAGTCCTCTGTGAGCAGACAGCAACTTTAGCAATGACCTTTTATGACTTGCGCTCTCCTTGTGAAGGCAGTCAATGACTTCCTATTGGACAACTGTCAAATCAGCAGTCCTCCCTGTAATTCTCTGGTCAATAACGTAGCATTTTTCTACTAAAACTACTTTTTGTAAATGTGTGATATTTTTGATAAACTGTTTTTTACGTTGTAAACCATCAAAACATAAATTAACAAATATAACTAATGGAAATATATAAATCTGTGTGTAATAAATCTAAATAATCAACAATTTCAGCTTTTTAATTAAATATATGAAGTAAATGAACTTTTTGATTATTTTTTTACATTTGTGAGATGCACCTGTATCAATATATTTGTCCCATAAGATTTTGGAATTGCCAGAGATAGCTAACAGAAAAAAAAACTAGACAGTTTTGTAAAAAAAAATAAAATAAAAATAAAGTAAAATAAAATACTTCTGTCTTTGTTTTTTTAAATTTCACACTGAAATGTGTTAAAAGGTTAAAGGGAACAGTATTATGTAAAATCAACTTTTAAACAAATATCAAATGAAGACCACCTGCTCAAAAACAAAGATGCTGTACAACAATGATGTTTTCAGCTATTCATTGGAATGTAAGTCAATTAGATTTAATATAGGAAAAGTAAATCTTCTTAAACCTAAAACCTGGTGCCATCAAGTATATATAACTGGCAATCAGTCTTTTTTTCCCTGTGAGTTTTAACCCCTTTCTTTTCTGCAAAAGTGTTTTTATTCAGTCACAAAGACAACCTGTTTAAGGTTATACCACAGTCAAAGACTTCAAAGACATCTGGATGCTTTCTAGTGGAAGTGAAACATGTCTGTGTGTTCTTTTTGGTCACCTGTGGATTTGGTCTTGGAACTTTCCCATGTTTCCCATTTGTTCCCCGTCTCTATATATTTTTTGATGTAGCAGCAATTTTGGTTGGCAGATCAACAGTGGTGGGAAGGTTCACCGCTGTTCCATGTTTTCTCCATTTGTGGATAATGGCTCAAACTGTGGTTTAGTGGGAAAACTCAGGCCTAAGAAATCCCTTTTTAACCCCTTACGACCATATGACCCTCANCCAAAGTTCAAAAATATTTTATTTTTACTTTTCTATCATGATTATTTATAATTTGAACTAGGGTAATCACTGAAATATTTTTATTTAAAAAAGACAAAAAGTTTGGAGTTGATGTTTAAAGTTGTCCGTAACATTTTATATTTGCAGTTAGCTCATTAAGGTTGGGCTTTATATTAAAAAAACCTAAGTTTGGTGTGCATTTCTAGAGAAAGACGTTTCTTACCTAAAATGAGATTTCCAAAAGTTTGCCTGCTCGTTTAAATACACCATGCTACATGACAAACTGAGGCTGAACGTTCAAAAATATGAAACCTCATTGGTATCTACAGAGTTCAGCTCTGAGTCCATTTACTTCCTTGCTAATTCAACAAAACGCCCCGTGGGGATATAAATTGATGCTATGAGGGAGAATGTGAAAACATATGAAATGGTAAAGAAGTAACTGTCACCTGGTGAAGTCCAGCAGTCTGTTGATTAAAAAAAACTTATAGTTTAGCTCAGATCCCATTGAAGAGTTAAATAGTTAGTTTACACCTGCTGAATGAAGTTTACTGGCCAGGTGTGTGCACGTCAAAGAATTTAGCTTCTGTTCCAATCCGCTCCTGTTGTTCAGACATTTTATATGTAATTAAGTTAATTTGGTGGGAACTCAAAGTAACATATTGATTGTGATAAGTTAACCAAAAACGTTTAACAAGATACCTTCACCTGATTACTTTTTTTTCCAATGCATTGATCTAAAACATGATAATTACTCATGTTTTTTTTTCATGTTCTTGGCCATAAAATAGCTATTATTGCTTATACAGTATTTAAAATCATATATTAAACTGTGGGCGTTATAGAGTTCACAGCTCTATATGTAACGAGTTCAGATTCTCTATAATACATCTTATACAACTAAAGTATTCATATACATCCTTTGCAGAAAGATTTGGTCTCCACCATTGGCGAGAGCGTTGCATTNCCTATGAATGCATCACTAG
This sequence comes from Poecilia formosa, assembly GCF_000485575.1. Lineage (NCBI taxonomy): Eukaryota > Metazoa > Chordata > Actinopteri > Cyprinodontiformes > Poeciliidae > Poecilia > Poecilia formosa. Next base: position 6,280,521 of record NW_006799941.1, on the reverse strand, counting down.
TCCCTCGCCCCTCCCAACCTGAACATTTTCTACCAATCACGCTGCGCGGAGAAAACAAACATGGTTACAGCGAGAGTTTGAGGCGAACCGTGAATGAGACTGTAACTGAAGAGGAATCAGATGAACTAGTTTAGTTCCGAAGAGAAACGGCGCTTTATTAATAATTTGGCAGTGGTTTGGATTTTATATGGAGGATGTCGAGCAAAATTAGGTACTTTGCAATACATGTAAAAATATTGCCACAGAAGGTTGCACCACAAATTTATTCCCCCACCCCCAACTGCAATGCCGTTCACAGCCTCGCTGCCGCGGTAGAACTAGTCCTTTAAAGTGAAACCTGGAGATGTAGGTAGGATTCATTTAGTGCTATGCAATAAGAAAAATAACTCAAAACTACTCATTCTTTTTTTTTTCTTCTCGCTCTCGTGTCGGCTTTACGATACACGTAGACTCGTTGTTGTTGCCATAGCAACTGACAACAACGCAACTTTATGTATCAGGATTCGGCACCAAAAACATTCAAACATTACCCCCACATAGAGCAGAACATTCAGTTTGTTACAGTTTTATGCTTTTAGACTTGATGTGTATTTTGCTTTTATTAGTAAGTGATCACTGTGGTATATTAGCCACCGCTCCTATTAGCCAAGCTAACACAGCGGTGGTTGATTAGCTAATTTAAACACTTGCTTTACTGATAATCTGTCAGTTTGTCTGTAGGTCGCCTTTTTTATTTTGAAGATGACCCAAAACACACCTTATTCCACAGCACATCAAAAGTCAAGCATAACTGACCTACTTCCCTCTCCCTCGCTATTTTTTTCTTAGCTAAAACTTATTTCTCACCTTGTTATCTAGTTATAGTGTAGAGAGTTCATAGCAAAACACTGCTTCCCTTTTTATATGAGCTTACATTTAAGTCTAGCAGGGAAATGGGGGCAGGAACTTACATGGGTGACATCATGCTGCAAGGAGTCTAGTTTAAAATAACATTGGAGTTCAGTTAAGAACATCGTGATATATATCGTGTCCGGTGGTATAGCAAAAAATATATCAGGATATTAGATTTTCCTCATATCCCCCAGCCCTAATTTGAACCAAGGCTTTGTGTGTGAGGGAGGGCAATCACTGAAATATTTTTAATTAAAAAAAGACAAATAGTTTGGAGTTGATGTTTAAAGTTGCCCGTAACATTTTATATTTGCAGTTAGCTCATTAAGGTTGGACTTTACTATAAGAAAGCTAAATTTGGTGTGGATTTCAAGAGTAACCCTTCACCAGATTATTTTTTTCCAATGCATTCATTTAAACCATGATAATTATTTTTCATGTTTTTGGCCATAAAATAGCTACTTTTTATATGGCATTAAACATCATGTATTTAACTGTGGGTTGTAGTTACATATGGAACCTGCAGCTCTATATGTAACTAGAGCTCAGATTCTCTATAATACATCTTATACAACTAAAGTATTCATATACATCCTTTGCAGAAAGATTTGGTCTCCACCATTGGCGAGAGCGTTGCATTGGGAGCTGCAGGAGTGATCTTCTGGGGGGACACCTCCTACGCAAGTAGTGTAAGAGAATTACTTTCCCTAGTCCTCTCATGTTGCATATGCTGCTGTTATGTATTTTTAAGTTAATATCTATCCTCTGTGCTGCAGACCAGCTGTTCTGACTTGAATAACTATCTGCTGGGATCGCTGGGCCGGTACCTCCTCAATGTGACCACAGCAGCAGAGCAGTGCAGCCAAAAATTGTGCAAATTTCACGGTCGCTGTCTTCGCCGAGCACCGGACAGCGCCGTGTTTCTGCACCTCAGCCCCTCCACTCACAAGATCGTAAGTCAGAGCGGAAAGCTGAAGGTCATGGGATCCCCAGGCCAAGCAGAGCTGAAGGCCTTCCGTCAGCACTTCAAGTGCCAGTGCTACAATGGGTACAGGGGTGAAGGCTGTGAGCAGAGAGCAAGAGGGCAGAATAGAGCCACCTCTGTTTTAGGGATGTGGCCTCTCTGCTTTCTGCTCCCACTCGGACTTCTCTCTCTCCTTCATTGAGGAAACCAAGAAACCAAACTATTCTCTGGCTCTGCCAGCACCAAAAGGGAAAGTTTTGGTTTTCTGGCCTGAAAACAGAAATTAACTGCGTTGTGGAAGCATCACTTCAGGAGCAGTGGGTGTTCAGTGCTTGGATTCAGAGGTTTATATGGTAACAGGTTTGCATTTCAGCACACATTGAACTAAAACTACAGTGTGTGTTTTCTGGAAAGTATTCTTTTTGTATTTATTTTATAGTAAACATAATGGGTCAATTAAAACCTTAAAAACTGGGAACATGGATTTATATTTCACTGCATACATCGTTGAAACTTTAGATGTATCATAAATTTTTTATTGCAGGGAAGGACTTGATGTAGCCTTGATCTGTCGTGTTTAAGAATCAACCTTTAAGTTGTAATGGAGCCTTAAACAACATTTAAAATATTATACCAGTCTTGACATCTTAAACCTCTTTTACCCTTAAAGAAACAGTGTAGCTGGACCTTCCTGTTTCATTACAGATTTGTGCCTTAACATGGCTAGAAAATGCTCCTCTTACAGCTGCATTTTGTGTTAAATTTCTTGTTTTTTTTTCAGTGACATTCAGCTTGATACCCGATATTGTACAGTTTATGAATTACATTAATGTCTTAATGTTGTTTACAGTCAATGAATGAATTGGAATAATATCCAAACATTTGGATATTTAGCATTTAATACACTATATAGCAATATTTCATATTAGAATACTACATCATACCAAAACAAAAAAACATTTTAAAAGAGAAATGTTGGCTTTATAAAAAGAAATGTTCAATATCCGTTTTTGTTGTTTTCACAACGTAATTTTAATCAGAAAAAAGCCTAATTGGAATGCAGATTCAAATGTATTTAATTTGAACAATGTTCAATGAAAAGATTATTTTGGATTATTACAATAAATTATTTTACACTTATATTAACTGACAAGTTATGCCACAAATGTTGGACCATGGCATTCAACTAATGTCACTTCTGATTTTTATAGTTTTTAGTTTCCTCATCAAAACTTTTAGCTTTTAGAATGAAAACATGATATCAATATTTTTGGACTATTTTTAATTTATTTTGTTTCAAAGAGAAATTCAAAGGTCACTTAGTTTTGCAGTCTTTTTTTATTTATCTCAGTTGATTTTTCATCTTTAAACCCAATTTCAAAATGTGTTTCAAAAGTCCATTTGATTAAAGGAGATTGGCTGACTGAACACTTTCAGATTTCAATTAAACAAAACAACTGTGTTTTGTTTATGTAGCCATTTTTAAAACCTGCACTTTAAATGCTTATTTTCTTGGTACATTAGGCTTCATCATGTATTTCCACTTGTGAATGGTTGTGTCTTAGTGTATTTCGGTCTGTTAGCCTTATGTCAGTAGAGAGCTGTACTAGGTGTTTTCTCCATGATTTTTCCATGTTTGAATTGTTTTCCACTGTGAATGTTGTCCAAAAACAAATGGGTAAATGATTGTTGTACATTTCTTAAGCATTTCTGTTTTATCATTTTAGAGGCATGAGTATGATTTTGAACACTCTGTTGTATTAGCGGCTTTGTCTCAGTATTTATAAAACTTACTAGAAATATGAAATCTATTTTGCGAAGATTTACTACTGTTTTTTTTAATATATTGCATCTGGAAAAATCAAGAAACTATCTTAACCATTTCATGTTCATATTTTGAGCTGGAGAATTTCATTATTAAAATTATGATTTCATGACAAGCTATCTGTCCCTTGTTTCCTAAATACAATATCTCTAGAACTCTAGAAACATTTAAATGTGGCAGATGGATTCCTTAAAAACTTAATTGATCAGAGTCAAGATTTCTTTGGTTTTCTTTTGCTAAGATAAATGTGTGCATGCTCTTATAACTAGATTACATTACATGGAATATAGATGCACAGTAGTCAGTCAAAGAGCTTTATTAAAAATCTTTCCAGTATCATATGTGTTCAGAAAACCAGGTGGAAAGCTGGGCTCAAAGCCTAGAAGCAAGGTTCAATCTTTGGATGAGGAGAGAAATAATGTGAATTATCTTACAGGAGGAGTTTGTCAGAAATGTAAAAAGAGTGTCAGGAAGGTTGATGAGTCTGAAGTTAGAAGTTGAAGTTGTGATGTTTAATGTTGTTGGTAGCTATGCACCACAGGCAGGATGTGAGTTAGAAGAGAAGAAGAAATTCTGGAGTGAGTTAGATGGAGAGATGCAGAATATCCAGAGTGGTGGTAGGGGCAGATGTCTATGGACCTGTTGGAGCAGGGAACAGAGGTGATGAGGAAGTGACAGGCAGACGTGGCATCCAGAACAGGAACACAGAAGGACAGATGGTGGTAAACTTTGCAAAGAGGATAGGAATGGCTGTAGCGAATACTTTCTTCCAAAAGAGAAAGGAACACAGTGAAGTACATGAGGAGCACACAGGCGAAATGCGTCTTGTGTAGACAATGCAATCTGAAAGAATTCAATGACTGCAAGGTTGTGGTAGATCTTTAGTAATGTGTAGAATGATTCTGAGGGTGAGAAGGAAAAAGGTAGAACAGAGGACAAAGAGGTGGCAAACTGAGGACTGAAGAGAGTCACCAGGAGTGCAGGGAGATACGGAGCGATGTGAAGACAAGGTTAGCTAGGACCAAACAAAAGGGCATACGGTGACAGAGATGAAGATGGGAAGGATGTCCAACAGGTTAGGGGGATTAGGGATCAAGATGGGACTGTACTGACAGGTGCAAAAAATGTGATAGGAAGATGGAAGGAGTGCTTTGAAAAGTTGCTGAATCAAGAAAATGAGAGATAACATCATTTTATGGGATCTAAAACAAGAGTATCTCCATGAAGGCCAATGTCTGCCACAACTGAGGCTTAATGGAGCTCGAATTGGAGCAAGCCGGGGAAAGAACCTTCTCAAGCCATTGAAAGGTCAACTCAAAATGTGGACAGATTCTATGATCGCTTTACCATGGATATGCAGCCCAGCTCAGAAGTAGAAGCCATTTACTGCAAACAGAGTGACTGAGATACAAGAACTCACCATCCCTGAACTTTGGTTTCACTGGAGCAGAAAAAANGGGATCCCCAGGCCAAGCAGAGCTGAAGGCCTTCCGTCAGCACTTCAAGTGCCAGTGCTACAACGGGACCAAGGGTGAAGGCTGTGAGTGGAGAGGAAAAGGAGGAAAAGGAGAAAGAGAAAGAGAGCAGAGTAGTGCCACATCTGTTTTAAGGATGTGGCCTCTCTGCTTTGTTCTCCAACTCGGACTTCTCTCTCTGTTTCACTGAGGAAACCAATAAACCAAACTATTCTCTGGCTCTGCCAGCACCGAAAGGGAAAGTTTTGGTTTTCTGGCCTGAAAACAAAAATAAACTGCATTGTGGAAGCATCACTTCAGGAGCAGTGGGTGTTCAGTGCTGAGATTCAGAGGTTTATATGGTAACAGGTTTGCATTTCAGCACACATTGAACTAAAACTACAGTGTGTATTTTCTGTAAAGTATTCTTTCTGTGTTTATTTTATAGTAAACTTAATGGGTCAATTAAAGTCTTAAAAACTGGAAAAATGCATAAAGATTCGGAAAAAAATAATAATCGGGGGAAAAAAATAATGGAGAAATCTTGCAATTTCAATAGGCCTTCGCCAGCACTTCGCTGCTAGGGCCTAATTAAACAAGAGAACTGTGTTTTGTTTATGTAGCCATTTTTAAAACTTGCGGACTGTAGAGCGCACCACACTATAAGCCGCAGATTCAATAAAAAATATAAAAAAAACTGGAAACGTACATAAGCCGGTTTTCCATAAGGGCCCAGCAGAGGGCAGCAGAGGGCAGGGTCCTAATTAATCTGCTGGATTTATTAAGGACGCAGCCGTCTGTCTCCAAAGCCGAACAAGGGTTTCGATAACAGTGAGCTTACTTGCAGCGGCTCTATTTACCTCCTGTACTGCCAGATCGATAGACCTCAACTTAAGAGCTACATCATATGAGTTTGAAAACATTTCTCCGTCGTACCTGCTGCTATCACATGCTTCTTCTTAATGAAAATTAGCACTTTCTTCTTTGATTTCCAATTTTGACTTCCAAAGATTCACTTCCTGCTAAAGAGCCCCCTGGTGGTTGAAGAAAAATCTACAGAAAAGCTACACTGACTATAAGCCACAAGTTTCAAAGCTTAGGAAAATAAGTAACGTACGAAAAATACGGTACTTATTTTCTTGGTACATTAGGCTTCATCATGTATTTCCACTTGTGAAAGGTTGTGTCTTAGTGTATTTCAGTCTGTGAGCCTTATGTCAGTAGAGAGCTGTTCTAGGTGTTTTCTCCATGATTTTTCCGTGTTTGAATTGTTTCCACTGTGAATGTTGTCCAAAAACAAATGGGTAAATGATTGTACATTTCTTAAGCATTTCTGTTTTATCATTTTAGAGGCATGAGTACGATTTTGAACACTCTGTTTTATTAGCAGCTTTGTCTCAGTATTTATAAAACTTACTAGAAATATGAAATCTATTTTGCGAAGATTTACTGCTGTTTTTTTAATATATTGCATCTGGCAAAATCAAGAAACTATCTTAACCATTTCATGTTCATATTTTAAGCTGGAGAATTTCATTATTAAAATTATGATTTCATGACAAGCTATCTGTCCCTTGTTTCCTAAATTCAATATCTCTAGAACTCTAGAAACATCTAAATGTGGCAGATGGATTAAAAAATTAATTGATCAGAGTCAAGATTTCTTTGGTTTTCTCTTGCTGAGATAAAGTTGTGCATATTCTTATAACTAGATTACATTACATGGAATATAGATGCAGAGTAATCAGTCAAAGAGCTTTATAAAAATATTTCCAGTATCACATTATGTGTTCAGAAAACCAGGTGGAAAGCTGGGCTCAAAGCCTAGAAGCAAGGTTCAATCTTTGGATGAGGAGAGAAATAACGTGGATCATCCTAAAGGAGGAGTTTGTCAGAAATGTAAAAAGAGTGTCAGGAAGGTTGATGAGTCTGAAGTTAGAAATTGAAGGTGTGATGTTTAATGTTGTTGGTGGCTATGCACCACAGGCAGGATGTGAGTTGGAAGAGAGGACTGAAGAGAGTCACCAGGAGTGCAGGGAGATACGGAGCGATGTGAAGACAAAGTTAGCTAGGACCAAACAAAAGGGCATACGGTGACAGAGATGAAGATGGGAAGGATGTCCAACATTTTAGGGGGATTAGGGATCAAGATGGGACTGTACTGACAGGTGCAAAAAGTGTTATAGGAAGATGGAAGGAGTGCTTTGAAAAGTTGCTGGATGAAGAAAATGAGAGAGAACATCATTTTGTTGCATCTAAAACAAGAGTATCTCCATGAAGGCCAATGTCTGCCACAACTGAAGCTTAATGGAGCTTGAATTGGAGCAAGCTGGGGAAACAACCTTCTCAAGCCATTGAAGGGTCAACTCAAAATGTGGACAGATTCTATGATCGTTCTGCACTGGATATGCAGCCCAGCTCAGAAGTAGAAGCCATTTACAGCAAACAGAGTGACAGATACAAGAACTCACCATCCCTGAACTTTGGTTTCACTGGAGCAGAAAAAACAACCCAGCTGACTTACCTTCCAGAGGTCAGAGTGTCAAGAACTTCATCCACAATCATCCATGGTGGAATGGACCCATCCATCTGACTTCATCTGTTAAAGAAAAGGTTGTCCCATCACAAACAAAAAAAAACAGGTATAGGCGCACACAGGAACAGCGTGACCCCACCAGACAGTGTACAGAGTAATAAACTTATGGGGTCTAAATGGCCCAGTGACCCCATCTCTTAAGACTGCGGAGGGTTAAACAGTCAGACCAGGAGCAGGAAATTGTAATCTGCAAATATCAACTGGAATCTCCCTGTTGCAGTGCTGCAAAGGAAGGAAATGCTATTGTTTTGTTTTACCATCTAAAAATGAAACCTAAAAAAGGTTTTAATGTTTGCAAATATACAATTAGTATGTGATGTTTTTCATTTCTATTGTAAATTTTATACCAAAAAATATTGTTATGCATATCGTTACCGCCACGCTTCACAATAGATATTGTGATATGGATTTATATCTCAATAAATATAAAACTATAGTGCAAACACAGAAACAACTGGGATGTTAAGGCAAAAAAAACAACAACAAATAAATAAATATCGCACATTCCTATTAGGAATAGTAAAATATTTCATAGGCAATACATTTTTAGTTAATGCAGTTTTCTGGACAGACTTTGAAAGTTAGTGTTCTAATTACATTTACAGTTTAATAATTCATGATTTAAACTAGAGGACACTTGTTTATTTTTGAAACAGGAAATGGAACTGAGATGTTTTGATTTGAGCATTAATTTCTTAAAAAGGTTTGGGTCAGTTTTTTTTGTTTTTTTTTGTTTCTGTTTTGTTCTGCTGTCCCTCGGGTCGATTCAATGCAGTGTCTGATTCAACGTTGCTTTACATCTTAAATGGTAAGAAACCAAGGCCATCATCTCCATGATCATTTGTCATATTGTGTTTGCAGAAACATGACTGAGTGAAAACTCTTTGTGAAAGAAGCAAACTTAAGTTGGCAAAGGTTGCGATCACACTGCAGCCTGAAGTGACCCAATTCAGATATATATATATATTTTGTTTTTTAAAGCATTAGACAGTCAAACAATATAGAGAACATAGATTTTTCTGTCTCAATGTTGTATGTCAATTTTACATCTTTTTGTGTTTTTTTGGAAACAGAGGAGTGAAGGTGAGCAGGGACCACCATGAGGACTGTATTCCCCTCTTTCCACTTTGCAGTTGACCGACTGTCCTGGTTGCTCCTTGCTCTGTTTACATCATGGATAGTCCTGGGTTCAGCAGACACAAAGCAGACAAGCTGGCCATTATACCCCAAGAAGCCAGTTCTCTTTGTCTGGAACGCTCCCACTCAGGACTGTGAGACACAAGAACGTGTTAAGTTATCATTAGACCAGTTTGACATAGTGTCATCCCCAGCTCAGGGCGTTGTTGGGCAGGCTCTCACATTGTTCTATAAGGACCGCCTCGGGATTTATCCTTATTATGAAGCTGAAGCTGAAGACGCACCAGTGAATGGGGGCCTTCCACAAAGTGTCATTCTCTCTCAGCACCTTGAAAAAATGTCTAAGGATCTAGACACATACATACCAGACCGCAAGGCAAAAGGTCTGTCTGTTATTGACTGGAGGGAATGGCGCCCCTTGTGGGTTCGAAACTGGGCTGGCAAAAGTGTCTATAAAAAGAAAACACGTGAGCTGGTGACCAAAAAGTACCCTACAATGTCTTCAGGGGAATTGACGGCTGCTGCAACAGAAGAATTTGAACTTGCTGCTCGTAAATTCCTGCAGGGGACCCTGAGACAGGGTAAAAATTTGAGACCGAATCAGCTGTGGGGCTTCTACCTGTTTCCTGACTGTTACAACTATGACTACAAAGGGAAAATGGAAAGTTACACAGGACTTTGTCCTGCTGTTGAGATTGAGCGCAATCATCAACTGAACTGGCTGTGGAATGAAAGCACCGCCCTTTTCCCCTCAATATACCTGGATCCTGAACTGCGCTCCACTGATCAGGGACGCCTGTTTGTCCTGAACAGGCTGAAGGAGGCAATGCGCATCGCATCTGTTGGGGATGGATTGGCACGTCCTGTTTATGTTTATAGTCAACCCACTTTCAGAGATGTGATGACCCTTTTAACTGAGGTTGGTTGATTGGAGGAAATAGTGCTGTTGTAAACTGTTATTTTAGTAATCAAGTAATCTTTCAATTATTCTTATGATTAATCAAGCAATCTGATAAAAAATTAGAAA
>NW_006799941.1:6265982-6270512 GCF_000485575.1 Poecilia formosa | reverse complement strand
GATCCAGGAACTAAAGACAACATGGACATAACAGGAGGAACCAGCAAGGAATAAGAGAGATGTGACTGAATACTGGGAGTGCTGGGACAATAGACTGGGCTAATTGGCTAACAGGTATCAGGGTAGGGTTGTAGTTTTCAAAGTTATTTTGGCTCGACTGAACAAATTTATACAGGACTTGGCTTCATCCACAATCATCCATGGTGGAATGGACCCATCCATCTGACTTCATCTGTTAAAGAAAAGGTTGTCCCATCACAAACAAACAAAAAACATGTATAGGCGCACACAGGAACAGCGTGACCCCACCAGACAGTGTACAGAGTAATAAACTTGTGGGGTCTAAATGGCCCAGTGACCTCATCTCTTAAGACTGCGGAGGGTTAAACAGTCAGACCAGGAGCAGGAAAATGTAATCTGCAAATGTCAACTGGAATCTCCCTGTTGCAGTGCTGCAAAGGAAGGAAATGCTATTGTTTTGTTTTACCATCTAAAAATGAAACCTAAAAAAGGTTTTAATGTTTGCAAATATACAATTAGTATGTTATGTTTTTCATTTCTATTGTAAACTTTACACCAGAAAATATTGTTATGCATATCGTTACGGCCACATAAATAAATATCGCACATTCCTATTAGGAATAGTAAAATATTTTATAGGTAATAAATTAATTATTAGTTAATGAAGTTTTCTAGACAGACGTTGGAAGTTAGTGTTCTAATTATAATTACAATTTAATAACAATTCATGATTTAAACTAGAAGAAAGATTGTTTATTTTTGAAACAGGAAATGGAACTGGGATGTTTTGTTTTGAGCATTAATTTCTTAAAAAGATTTGCATCAGTTTTTTTTTTTTTTGTTTCTGTTTTGTTCTGCTGTCCCTCGGGTCGATTCAATGCAGTATCTGATTCAACTTTGCTTGAATCACTTGTACGCCTTCACTTGTACACTGAAGGCGTACAAGTGATTGGGGGCGTTCCACAAAGTGTCAATCTCTCTCAGCACTTTGAAAGAATGTCAAAGGATCTAGATACATACATACCAGACCGCCAGGCTAAAGGTCTGTCTGTCATTGACTGGGAGGAATGGCGCCCCTTGTGGGTTTGAAACTGGTCTGGCAAAGATATCTATAGAAGGAGATCACGTGAGCTGTTGGCCAAAAAGAACTCTACATTGACTCAAGGGCAAGTGGCGACTGCTGCAAAAGAAGAATTTGAATTTGCGGCTCGTCAATTCATGCAGGAGACCCTAAGACAGGGTAAAAATTTGAGACCGAATCAGCTGTGGGGCTTCTACCTGTTTCCTGATTGTTACAACCATGACTACAAAGGAAAAATGGAAAACTACACAGGACGTTGTCCTGATGTTGAGATTGAGCGCAATGATGAACTGAACTGGCTGTGGAATGAAAGCACCGCCCTTTTTCCCTCCATATATATGGGTTCTGACCTGCGCTCCACTGATCAGGGACGCCTGTTTGTCCTGAACAGGCTGAAGGAGGCAATGCGCCTTGCATCTGTTGGGGATGGATTGGCACGTCCTGTTTTTGTTTATAGCCGACCCACTTACAATAGTGAGATGACCCTTTTAACTGAGGTTGGTTGATTGGAGGAAATAGTGCTGTTGGAAACTGTTATTTTAGTAATCAAGTAATCTTTCAATTATTCTTATGATTAATCAAGCAATCCGATAAAAAATTAGAACAAATTATTGGTAAATACTGTTGGACTAGCAGTAATAATATCGGACATTCACATCGTCCCACATTTTCATATGTGTGGAGCCTTAACATTTACTTTTGTGTAGCCTTGAAAATTAGCCTGTAACAGTAGCACCTCACTTTTTAAGTTAACCGGGATAACAATTATACATTTTTTTTATTATTTTCAATGTAATAATAAAGGAGTAGTCTATATTTTGATATTCAGCCAGTTTTATAGATTAACTCCCACTTTTCCCAGCCATTTAAAACTTTTGTGTCAATTTCTCTGTGTGGCACCTTCATCACACACAGAGAAACTCACGCCAACCATCTATTGTGACCGGGATGGTAGGAAATTGATTTTCCTGTTCGTCCGTAAACCTAATCTATTCATCAGCTAATGCAGCCCGATATGTTCCCTCTACATGTCTCTGCTCCACCCATATAAATACACCTGCCGCGCTCTGCACCAGCCACTAGGCAGCAGCTCCAGGAGGAGAGTTACACTTTTTGTAAAACTATGACCTACCAGATACAGATTTTTGTTGTTTAATGTTGCCCGTAACATTTTATATTTTCAGTTAGCTCATTAAGCTTGGACTTTACTATAAAAAAGCTAAATTTGGTGTGTATTTCTAGAGAATGTGCTTTCTTTCCTAAACTGAGATTTCCAAAAGTTTCTCTGATTGTGTAAATCCAGCATGCTACATGACAAACTGAGGCTGAAATTTCAAAAATATAAAACCTCATTGGTATCTACAGAGTTCAGGTCTGAGTCCATTTACTTCCTTGCTAATTCAACAAAACGCCCCGTGGGGATATAAATTGATGTTATGAGGGAGAATGTGAAAAAATATGAAATGGTAAAGAAGTAACTGTCACCTGGTGAAGTCCAGCAGTCTGTCAATTAAAAATAAAAAACACATAGTTAAGCTCAGATCCCATTGAAGAGTTAAATAGTTAGTTTACACCTGCTGAATGAAGTTTACTGGCCAGGTGTGTGCACTTCAAAGAATTTGGCTTCTGTTCCAATCCGCTCCTGTTGTTCAGACATTTTATATGTAATTATGTTAATTTGGTGGGAACTCAAGGTAACCCTTCACCAGATTAGTTTTTTTTCCAACTCATTGATATAAAACATGATAATTACTCATGTTATTTTCATGTTTTTGGCCTTAAAATAGCTATTATTGATTATACAGCATTAAACATCATATTTTTAATTCTGGGCTGTAGTTACATATAGAACAAAAGCTCTATATGTAATGAGCAAAGTTTCTCTATAATACGTCTTATACAACTAAAGTATTCATATACATCCTTTGCAGAAAGATTTGGTCTCTACCATTGGCGAGAGCGTTGCATTGGGAGCTGCAGGAGTGATCTTCTGGGGGGATTTCTCCTATGCAACTAGTGTAAGAGAATTACTTTCCCTAGTCCTCTCATGTTGTATATGCTGCTGTTATGTATTTTTAAGTTAATATCTATCCTCCGTGCTGCAGAGCGGCTGTTCTGACTTGAATAACTATTTTCGGGGACCAATGGGACGGTACCTCCTCAATGTGACCACAGCAGCAAAGGAGTGCAGCCAGAAATTGTGCAAATTTAACGGTCGCTGTCTTCGCCGAGCACCGGACAGCGCCGTGTTTCTGCACCTCAGCCCCTCCACTCACAAGATCATAAGTCAGAGCGGAAAGCTGAAGGTCACAGGATCCCCAGGCCAAGCAGAGCTGAAGGCCTTCCGTCAGCACTTCAAGTGCCAGTGCTACAACGGGACCAAGGGAGAAAGCTGTGAGATGGGAGGAAAAGGAGGAAAAGGACCAAAAGGACAAAGTGGGCAGAAGAGTAGAGCCACCTCTGTTTTAGGGATATGGCCTCTCTGCTTTGTTCTCCAACTCGGACTTCTCTCTCTGTTTCATTGAGGAAACCAAGAAACCAAACTATTCTCTGACTCTGCCAGCACCGAAAGGGAAAGTTTTGGTTTTCTGGCCTGAAAACAAAAATAAACTGCATTGTGGAAGCATCACTTCAGGAACAGTGGGTGCTCAGTGCTTGGATTCAGAGGTTTAAATGGTAACAGGTTTCCATTTCAGCACACATTGAACTAAAACTACAGTATGTGTTTTCTGGAAAGTATTCTTTTTGTGTTTATTTTATAGTAAATGTAATCGGTCAATTAAATCCTTAAAAACTGGAAATCTGCATATTCTCCTGAGAACTGAAGAAGAAAATTTGCCTTGCAATTTCAGTGTTTATGTGATTTTCTACCTATTTAGGCCAAAATTAACACCTTATCATTTTGTTTCATTCATTTATTTTTTTATTAAAATTTCACAGCATGTCCAGCAGTGACCAAATTCAAAAAAATGGAAAAATGTGCAGATTAGCGATTAATGAATCACATTAACCCAAGAAGAGGTCAAATAAAAAAAAAATACATTTAATAACCAGAAGTTATCCATTTCTGGTTTCAGTCTATTGCTTGTTACTTCAACTGAAAACCAAAAATGGCTGCAAACTGCAGGGGGGTCCCCAAACACTATTGCCCAAGAAATTAAGACTTTATTTATTTTTACTTATTTAATTGTTTATCTTCTCATTTATTTTGAACATTATTGAAGTAGAAAGTGACACACATGAATAAGGACTTTCTTCAGAATATCAGCACACATGGCCTATGTTGGCTTTCTAAGAGTCTTCTAGACTAAAAATAATCAAAAGTGAAGTTACAGGGAAATGATGAGGAATTAGTTCAGCAAACTTCTCAAAGGGTCTTCCAGCAACTGGAACCATTATGATGAACCAAATAATAGCAAAGCCACACA
>NW_006799941.1:6263711-6265972 GCF_000485575.1 Poecilia formosa | reverse complement strand
CAAAGATATCTATAGAAGGAAATCACGTGAGCTGTTGGCCAAAAAGAACTCTACATTGACTCAAGGGCAAGTGGCGACTGCTGCAAAAGAAGAATTTGAACTTTCAGCTCGTCAATTCATGCAGGAGACCCTGAAACAGGGTAAAAATTTGAGACCGAATCAGCTGTGGGGCTTCTACCTATTTCCTGATTGTTACAACCATAACTACAAAGGGAAAATGGGTAGCTTCACAGGACGTTGTCCTGATGTTGAGTATGAGCGCAATGATGAACTGAACTGGCTGTGGAATGAAAGCACCGCCCTTTTCCCCTCAATATACCTGGATCCTGACCTGCGCTCCACTGATCAGGCACGGCTGTTTGTCCTGAACAGGGTGAAGGAGGCAATGCGCCTTGCATCTGTTGGGGATGGATTGGCACGTCCTGTTTTTGTTTATAGTCAACCCACTTTCAGAGATGTGATGACCCTTTTAACTGAGGTTGGTTGATTGGAGGAAATAGTGCTGTTGTAAACTGTTATTTTAGTAATCAAGTAATCTTTCAATTATTCTTATGATTAATCAAGCAATCTGATAAAAAAATTAGAAAAAATTATTGGTAAATACTGTTGGACTAGCAACAGTGGGATTATGTGAATATCGGACATTCACATCATCCCACTTTTTCATATGTGTGGAGCCTTAACATTTACTTTTGTGTAGCCTTGAAAATTAGCCTGTAACAGTAGCACCTCACTTTTTAAGTTAACCGGGATAACAATTAAACAAAAATTTATTATTTTCAATGTAATGATAAATAGCAGGATCATAAAGAAACATAGAAATTGTCTGTACTCCATCTTTTAGTCTATATTTTGATATTCAGTCAGTTTTATAGATTAACTCTCACTTTTCCCAGCCATTTATAGCTTTTGTGTCAATTTCTCTGTGTGGCACCTTCGTCACACACAGAGAAACTCACGCAAACCATCTGTTGTGACCGGGATGGTAGGAAATTTATTTTCCTGTTCGTCCGTAAACCTAATCTAAGCATCAGCTAAAGCAGCCCGATATGTTCCCTCTACATGTCTCTGCTCCACCCATATAAATACACCTGCCGCGCTCTGCACCAGCCACTAGGCAGCAGCTCCAGGAGGAGAGTTACACTTTTTGTAAAACTATGACCTACCAGATACAGATTTTTGTTGTTTCCTATAATTACCAAAGTTCAAAAATACTTAATTTAAACTTTTCTATCATGAGTAATTATTTATAATTTGAACCAGGGAAATCACTGAAATATTTTTTATTTAAAAAAGACAAATAGTTTGGAGTTGATGTTTAAAGTTTCCCATAACATTTTATATTTGCAGTTAGCTCGTTAAGGTTGGGCTTTACTATAAAAAAGCTAAATTTGGTGTGCATTTCTTACCTAAAATGAGATTTCTAAAAGTTTGCCTGCTCATTTAAATACACCATGCTACATGACAAACTGAGGCTGAAAGTACCAAAATATAAAACCTCCCTGGTATCTACAGAGTTCAGCTCTGAGTCCATTTACTTCCTTGCTAATTCAACAAAACGCCCCGTGGGGATATAAATTGATGTTATGAGGGAGAATGTGAAAACATATGAAATGGTAAAGAAGTAACTGTCACCTGGTGAAGTCCAGCAGTCTGTCAATTAAAAATAAAAAACACATAGTTTAGCTCAGATCCCATTGAAGAGTTAAATAGTTAATTTACACCTGCTGAATGAAGTTTACTGGCCAGGTGTGTGCGCTTCAAATAATTTGGCTTCTGTTCCAATCTGCTCCTGTTGTTCAGACATTTTATATGTAATTATGTTAATTTGGTGGGAATTCAAGGTAACCCTTCACCAGATTAGTCTTTTTTCCAACTCATTGATATAAAACATAATGACTCATGTAATTTTCATGTTTTTGGCCTTAAAATAGCTATTATTGCTTGTACAGCATATATTTAACTGTGGGCTGTAGTTGCTTATATAACCCATTGCTCTATATGTAACTAGAGCTCAGATTCTCTATAATACATCTTATACAACTAAAGTATTCATATACATCCTTTGCAGAAAGATTTGGTCTCCACCATTGGCGAGAGCGTTGCATTGGGAGCTGCAGGAGTGATCTTCTGGGGGGGCTCCTCCTATGCATCTAGTGTAAGAGAATTACTTTTCCTAGTTCTCTCATGTTGCATATGCTGCTGTTATGTATTTTTAAGTTAATATCTATCCTCTGTGCTGCAGAGTGGCTGGTCTCCAT
>NW_006799941.1:6234802-6263081 GCF_000485575.1 Poecilia formosa | reverse complement strand
ATGGTAACAGGTTTCCATTTCAGCACACATTGAACTAAAACTACAGTATGTGTTTTCTGGAAAGTATTCTTTCTGTGTTTATTTTATAGTAAACGTAATGGGTCAATTAAATCCTTAAAAACTGGAAAAATGCATATCCTCCTGAGAACTTAAGAAGAAAATTTGCCTTGCAATTTCTGTGTTTATGTGATTTCCTACCTATTTAGGCCAAAATTAACACCTTACCATTTTGTTTCATTCATTTAATTTTTTATTAAAATTTCACAGCATGTCCATTGTAGTGGACATCAGGACGATTCAGTCTAAAATTTGACCAAATTTTAAAAAAACGGAAAAATGTACAGATTAGCGATTAATGAATCACATTAACCCAAGAAGAGGTCAAATTTACAAAAAACAAAAAAAAAAAACAAACAAAAAAACATTTAATAACCAGAAGTTATCCATTTCTGGTCCCCAAACACTATTGCCCAAGAAATTAAGACTTTATTTATTTTTACTTATTTAATTGTTTATTTTTTCATTTATTTTGAACATGATAGAAGTAGAAAGTGACACACATGAATAAGGACTTTCTTCAGAATATCAGCACACATGGCCTATGTTGGCTTTCTAAGAGTCTTCTAGACTAAAAATAATCAAAAGTGAAGTTACAGGGAAATGATGAGGAATTAGTTCTGCAAACTTCTCAAAGGGTCTTCCAGCAACTGGAACCATTATGATGAACCAAATAATAGCAAAGCCACACAAGTTACCATAAGATGGGCCACTGTGAACAGAAGGGAGCTTCTTAGCTGACTGTCACAAAGTGGTTTGATGATAAACCTGTGGTGATGGCCTCCACAATTTATGGGAAAGATCTAACCAATATTTGCAATCGATGGTCAAACAAAGAAAAAATTTGTTTCCAGGTACGACAACCAGAAGTGATGGAGGGTGGCGTAGATCTTTATGACCAATAACCAAGAAATGGACATTCCCATCGCAAATGTCTGGCCCTAGACAGACATACAAATTAATCCTGGCCCACCTAGCATGGCGACTTTCCTGCTGTCTCTGGCTCTGATGGTGCGTTCACACCAAAATTGTTTTGAACATCAGGCACATTTCTTTTACATTTAAAGTCTATGTGGAGGCGCAAACAGGGCTATGGAGGCGCGTTCTGAGCGTTTAGCATGGCGCATTTTGAACCGTTTGTATGACGTTCCACATAGACTGTGAATGTAAACCAGATGGACCTGACGCTAAAAACGCGTTTGGTGTGAACGCACCATGAGTCTGTCTCTTCATCAGATTGTCCTGGATCTGATGAAGAGTCAGATACCAGAGTCTGATACTTATCCTCATCTTCATCTGACAACTCCAGATCTGAATCTCCCTCTACTATCTTGTATAGAATCCTGCTTCACTTCTTTCTCCTACAACAATGTGGAGTCGTTAAATACACTGAAATGGTCCTGACGTCCACTAGTGCAAACACAGAAACAACTGTATATCTATTAGATAGATAGATAGATAGATAGATAGATAGATAGATAGATAGATAGATAGATAGATAGATAGATAGATAGATAGATAGATAGATAGATAGATAGATATGCACCACACATTCCTATTAGGAATAGTAAAATATTTTAAATTTAATAAATCAATTATTAGTTAATGCAGTTTACTAGACACACTTTGTAAGTTAGTTTTCTAATCATAATTACAATTTGAAAACAATTCATGATTTAAACTAGCAGAAAGATTGTTTATTTTTGAAACACGAAATGAAACTGAGATGTATTGTTTTGAGTATTAATTTGTCAAAGAAGTTTACCTTAGTGGGCGTTTACACGACAACGATCCAACAAAAACGGCACTATTGTTCCGTATTTGTTGGATCATTTACACGATAACGTTCTAATTATGATCTGTGTTTACACAGTAACGGTACACATCGAAAACGTGTAATGTCCTGCCACACCACTAGTTGGTGCTAGATTCTTTGAAACTTGGGTGCCCATGCGTAAAAAAGGAGTTGTACCTGAAAGCTGTTACAACCGTTAAGATGGCAGCGAATAAAGTATTAATAATAAGTCGATGCCCCCCTGTTAAACTAGTCTGGAGCCGGGGCTGGTCCATAGTTCTCTAGATAAGAGGGCTGAACAAGCAGCCGTGTATTTTGCCACCTGGGCGGTGTGGTGTGGTGAAGAGACACTGAGGGAACCGTATGTGATGGGGAAGCAATAACACCAGCATTGTGAGTAGTTTCTTCTTCTGTGGATTGTAGGAAGCAGCTATGTTTTGCGTCATACTGACGAACAGATCCGTTTTCTCTGTTTACACGACAACGGAAAACGGTACGTTTCAGAAACATCACACTCTGGAAGCCGTTTTCAATCTCTGCCGTTGTCAGAGAAAACATTCAGTGGTTTCGTGTAAATGCACACTACAAACGCAACAAAACTCTTCCGTTTTCCCCCGAAATCGTTGTCGTGTAAACGGGGCCTTAGTTTATTTGTTTTGTTTTGTTTTGTTTTGTTTTGTTTTATTGCCTCCGGGTCGATTCCCTGCAGTGTCCGATTCAACTGCTACTCTATTTGCTTTACATCTTAAATGGTAAGAAACCAAGGCCATCATCTCCATGATCATTTTGTCATATTGTGTTTGCAGAAACATGACTGAACGCTCTTTGTGAAAGAACCAAACTTAAATTGACAAAGGTTACGTTCACACTGCAGCCTGAAGTGACCCAATTCAGACTTTTTTTGTTTTCTAAAACAATACACAGTCAAACAATATAGAGAATATAGATTTTTCTGTTTAAATGTTGTATGTCAATTTCACATAGTTTTTTTGTCTTTTGGAAACAGAGGAGTGAAGGTCGGTGGCACCACCATGAGGACTGTATACCCTTCTTTCCTCTCTGCAGTTGACCGACTGTCCTGGTTGCTCTTTGCTCTGTTTACATCATGGATAGTCCTGGGTTCAGCAGACACAAAGCAGACAAGCTGGCCATTACACCCCAAGAAGCCAGTTATTATTGTCTGGAACGCTCCCACTCAGGACTGTGAGACACAAGAACGTGTTAAGTTATCATTAGACCAGGTTGACATAGTGTCATCCCCAGCTCAGGGCGTTGTCGGGCAGGCTCTCACATTGTTCTATAAGGACAACCTCGGGATTTATCCTTATTATGACACTAAAGACACAGAAGTGAATGGGGGCCTTCCACAAAGTGTCAGTCTCTCTCAGCACCTTGAAAAAATGTCTAAGGATCTAGATACATACATACCAGACCACCAGGCTAAAGGTGTGTCTGTCATTGACTGGGAGGAATGGCGCCCCTTGTGGATCCGAAACTGGTCTGCCAAAGATATCTATAGAAGGAAATCACGTGAGCTGTTGGCCAAAAAGAACTCTACATTGACTCAAGGGCAAGTGGCGACTGCTGCAAAAGAAGAATNGTTTGATGATAAACCTGTTGTGATGGCATCCGCCATTTACGGGAAAGATCTAAACGATATTTGCAATCGATGGTCAAACAAAGAAAAAATTTGTTTCCAGGTACGACAACCAGAAGTGATGGAGGGTGGCGTAGATCTTTATGACCAAGAACCAAGAAATGGACATTCCCATCGCAAATGTCTGGCCCTAGACAGACATACAAATTAATCCTGGCCCGCCTAGCATGGCGACTTTCCTGCTATCTCTGGCTCTGATGGTGTGCTCACACCAAAAGTGTTGTGAACATCAGGTACATTTCTTTTACATTTAAAGTCTATGTGGAGGCGCAATCAGGGCTATGGAGGCGCGTTCTGAGCGTTTAGCATGGTGCATTTTGAACCATTGGTATGACGTTCCACATAGACTGTGAATGTAAACCAGATGGACCTGACGCTCAAACGCGTTTGGTGTGAACGCATCATGAGTCTGTCTCTTCATCAGATTGTCCTGTATCTGATAAAGTTCCCTACAAGAGTCTGATACTTATCCTCATCTTCATCTGACAACTCCAGATCTGAATCTCCCTCTACTATCTTGTATAGAATCCTGTTTCACTTCTTTCTCCTACAACAATGTGGAATCGTTAAATACACTGAAATGGTCCTGACGTCCACTACAATTGACATTCATAAAAGGTCTGTTATTTCTAAACAGAAATTATTAAATTGTTTTCACTTGTCAAAATATTGTTATTGGTATTTAATTAACAAGAATAACAATAATTATCATGACAAAAAAATAACAAAAGAAGTTAAATATTTGACTCGTCTACCCTCTTTCCATAAAATGTGGTTGCTGGCATTTAGATCATTTTGATTTCGGAAAAAAAGGGACTTCCCAGTATCCAAACCTATCACATGACACATCCCTGGAAAGCCCAGGATGTCTTCTAAAAAGTACTGTATTGTTAGAAACGTTAAGTTGTCATGAAGCTTTAAACAAAATATAAAATATTGTACCAGAATAGTAAGTATCTTGAGATCTTAAACCTCTTTTATCCTTACAGAAACAGTGTAGCTGGACTTTCTTGTTTTACTCTAGATTTGTTCCTTAACACAACTAGAAATTCCTTAACACAACTAGAAATTGCTTTCTTAGCTATATTTTATGCTTTCTTAGCTATATTTTATGTTAAATTTAATGGGGGGTTTTTAATCATGCTCAGCTCTGTATTGTAATTTATAAATTACAGTCATGACTTCATTTTGTGTACTGTTTAGTTCTCATTAAGTGTGAGCCATAACCTGCAAAACTACCTTAGTTTCAAACTTAAAATTGAAATACTCAAAATAAACTCTTTAATTATGTTAATAATTGGGATGCAACATAAGATACCTGACCATGTTTTTCTTCTTCTTCTTCTTCTTCTTCTTCTTCTTCTTCTTCTTCTTCTTCTTCTTCTTTTTTTTTCTTTTCTTTTTTTTTACAAATATATCTGGTCATATTTTATAAAGTAGCATTCTTTTTCATATCCCAAGAAACAAATGTTTTAAATCTAGTGAAATAGAAGAGATGGTTAAGAATAAAGGAAATGAATAAACAAGGGGCAGGTCCAAAAAATGACTCGGTAAGAGTCTTAAAAAATAAACTATATGGCAAACAGCCACTCAAGCACTGAATGACATCTCATTTACTGGTGCAGGTATTAAGAAAATAACAATGGTGATCATGTTTTTATTTATTTATTTATTGAGGTCTATATTTTGTGTTGTTTTTAATTAATGCAACTAAAGTTGGCACACATTGAAATGGATTGAATATTATGAATAGAATATTTCGTAATTCATATATTCATAAATATTCATATATTTTTGTACATTTCTTTGTAAATTTTGTAATAATGTAAGCTTTGTAATCATGTGACAGTTTTCGTAACCTAAATTTGGATAATTTCTTACATAAATTTGCGTTCGTCTGCAGGAAATTGCGTAAAGGGCTGAAGTAGTTGTTTTGTGCAGCTCGTAATAAGTTCCGACGAGCAACAGACGGTCGACAGCTTTGTAAATATATAACAGCACATCTTAGATTTACGAGTCTTGACTTTTATGTGTTGCTTATAATATTTGCTCCTGACTCGGTTAAGTGACGCTCTGACATTACATTTAATGTATGTTTATTTTTTTTCTATAATAATAATAAAAAAAAGCTTTAAGCAGTAGTAGCCTTCAACCTCAAGTCTGTCAGAAACAGTTCCCGCAACAGCCAGACATGGAGAAGACATGATGAGAGCCAGGTGCTTTTATTTCTGAGCGCATAAGGTTTAATTATCTCCTGTGTGTTGGTATGTATCTTTTCTTCAAAAAGCCTCATTCATGGTCGAGCATATTGACAACAAAAGAGCTACTGTTAGCTTCTTTGTGCAATTTGGCTAATTATCTGCGACTGATTGTGTAGACTGCGGTCAAACAGACTGTAAATCCTTTGTCCCGGAGGATTAGTTGTAATCTATCGCTGGTGTTTCATTCATCTGTTTAACATAGAAAGCCGCCTCTACATCTCAGACTCAGCTGATGTGGTGAAGTGTAGACTGATGAGCAATAAGAACAAATCAGCTCCATGTTTAAAGTGATGAATGTCACTTTGAAGGTATAATCAGACTTGGATAGAGTAGCCAAAACATCGTGCTCAAGAGTAGCATAACTTCAGTAGAAGTAAAAAGTAGCTGTTCAAAAAATTACTCGGTGAGGGTTTTCAAAAAGAAAATAAGGCAACACAGAATCATAACATCTCGTTTAATTTCTGAAAAATTAGCTAACCTAAAAAGAAATAAAAATTTGGAAAAATTCTGATATTTTAAAGAATAAGATAAGAACTGAGTTGAAATTAACATCATGAAAAAGTAGCAAATTCAGGTAGAAGAAAACAAGTTAAAGTTATATTTTTTCATGACATAAAGCTGTCACACTCAGTACTCACAGTAAATAATGAATAGAACAGTGCCTTGTACTTCCATTGACAAAATTTAGTGTATTTGCTTGACCTCCAAAAGGCTCAGAGTACCATACTGGGTTTGTTATACACACTCTACTTTAGCTCATCTTTTCACTTCTATGCAATGTTCACAATCTGTGCTGTAGTTTTAAAATTTGCATTGCTGCAAAACAACATTTTTTTTTTTACATTTTTAAGTGTCCAGACAGTTTGTGTTTCTTTTCTCTATATTATTTTTTAAAAATGCTACAAAATATTTCTTTGTGATCATAAAGAAAAAACAGCACTTGAAGTTACAGTGCTGTGTATTTAGTCATGACTACCTGTACAGGTATGTTGCTAACTTCACCCTATTATTTAGAGGGGTGAACTAAGTAATATAGCAATAACTGAAGGTAGTTGTTTCCTGTCTGACTCCATTACTCCACATGTCACTTTGAAGATATTTTTACCCCCAAAAATCTATGACACATCTTCTGCTCTTTGATAATTCTGGATATTAATTTCTGTACATATTTTTTTTACGGTTGTCTCACACAGTTTAACACATGTTGATGTCTGAACTTTGACTAGGCCACTTTGATTCTTTTTCAGCTATTCACTTGTAGATTTCAGGTTGTGTTTGGCATCACAGTCCTGTTGCATAATCCAGTTATAGCTGTTGGGACAGATGGCCACACATTTGACTACAGCTGCTCAAGTATATCAAATTGCATTTGTCGTCACATTAGCCATGCTTGCAACATCGTGGTTGCAAGTAGCTGCTTGGGTGCAAGAGAATTATGCCTTTCAACAATGTATCTGCTGCTCTATATATATCATATCATTTTTATGTATTGCTTCATTTGTTAGGAACATGTTTTGTTTACAACTGCTATACAACATAAGTTTAAAGCAGAACTGGATTTACTTTATTATTTTGTGTATAATAAAAAAAAACAGAATTTTTTTTTCAAAGGGCTTTCTGACGCAGTGCATCGTGTGCAAATTTCTCCAGATCTTTCATCATATCGAGATGAATTTCCTGCGTAATCGTCTCGTTATGCTGGGCCTGATGTTGTTGGCCACATTGCTGCTGTACCTGCTGCTGCCATCCATTCGCCAGGACAACATGGAGCCATCCAACGAAGCTCGAACAATCGGGCTGGTAGGAGTTGCTGGTCCTGCCGGACCACCGATCCTCAATGTGTCCATTCGCACTGGACAGCTTCCCGGAGACCCCCCACTGTTTTTCCGAGAAGCTTTACCTGTGGATCGGGAGGGGCAGCAGATACTACCAAAGTGAGCAGACTTTTGGAAAACCAGTTTAACGCTTTTTAACTGCAAACTGTTCCTTAGCATTTATTGTTTGATCAGATTGTCGTCAATATGATTGTCTTCCTTATATTTTAGTATAAACCCCAACATAAATTTGTTTGAGTAACGAACTTATGTCTCCTTTCAGGCTGCAGATGGTCCTTCTGCACGGCCAGGCTTTTACGTCCAAAACCTGGGAAGAACTGGGAACCATGGCCGTGCTAGCAGCTAATGGATATCAGGCCTTAGCTATGGACCTGCCAGGTACACCTTGAAGCTTATTTTAATATATTAGTAACCGGGAATGCAAACAATTAATAGACATACGATCAATTGTCGAATGTTGTTTTATTAGACTGAAATTAGTTAGAATCGATTAGCGTCTGACCTTCTTTCAGTGTTTTAGTGTGGCTGCCATCCTTTCTGGGCATAACACCGGTCATCTTGCAGTGATTCAAAATTAAAGATGGCGGAGTCATTCCATTCATGTAACGCATAGACAGAGGCTACAGTGTAACCATATGGGTCCAACTATGGGTCCAAATGGAGTCCGGTGTGGGATGCAAGATGTACTTTATGCAGTTCCTCTGTGAAATACAAACACTCGACGACAAGCTCCTTCAATTTCCCCCTAACAGCGCTCCCTCAGCTGTGCTACATGGCGGAGCAGCTGTTAACTTCTCAACCGAAGGTTGAAGGTGGTGCTAGGCCGCCCAGGTGTTTTGCACAGCTGAATATTTCCCATGGGAAAGTAAAGGATTTCTCAAACAATGCATGAAAGAAACAGTCTAGATATATTTTAATGAGAGAATAACATTACAAAAGGATGTAAAGATCAAAAAAGTCGATTTTACATAATGCTGCCCCTTGAAAATTTTATGTGCTTCTTTTTCTAAATTCAGCATATAAAAAAATTAGCCTTTCATGTTACGGAAAGACAGTCGACCCCCTTGTAATGAGAAAAGTCAGGTTTAAAGAAATGGCTGCTTATCAGTTAGTTGTTAGTCGATCGATAAGCTCTATCAACTTTAGATTAACTCATTAATTGATCATTTGCATTCCTCCCTGGTAGTAATGGTAAAGATATGATGAGAAAAAATAAATTTATAGTTGAAATATATATTTAAAATAGATTAAATGCTGTAAACTCTGTTTTAAAACTAATCTAAAAATGTTGCCATCCCTATTAACTCGATGTTTTCAGGGGTTTTATTGAAAACTGCTGAATATATTTTGAGCGAGTGAATAGTATTGGCACAACAAAAGAAAAAAAGGACCCATACAAACATTTTCTTTTTAAAATTTACTGCAGGGTTTCAGTAATTGTAAAAATGATGTACAGTGATTGGTTTGAAATGCATATTTTCCCTCTGATAACAGTGCCCTCTTGTGGTCGAAAGTATTTTTTCACCTTAGCTACAATCGTTCTTCCAGTTCACAGAAACAATTTAACATTTTAACAGGTATTTTTTTGTAACTTGTTTGAAAAAGTAATTAAAACCTTGCTTATTTATGAAGTGTGCCATGCTGCCAAAACTTAGAGGCTGTATCAGAACGAATGTATTTCTTACACAGTTTTTATTTCCCGGTTACATTTTCTAAACTATAAATATTATCTTCCATAAACTTTCCATCAAGGTTATGGGAAATCGCCAGACTCCGAGGCTCTAAAGACAGAGCAGAATCGGGTAGACCTCATCTCGCGGTTCATGGAGTCACTGGGAGTCAGGGCGGCTGTCCTACTGAGTCCCTCCATGAGTGGACATTACTCCATCCCTTTCTTCATGAAGAACAGCGCTCAGCTGCGTGGCTACGTCCCCATAGCACCAGTTGGTACCCGGAGTTACTCTGCTCAGCATTACAAAAAAATCCAGGTGAGTGGACCACTCTTTGTGACTGTAGTGATCATTGTGCATCACATACAACAAGTATACTTGAAAATAAAGCATCGTTCCATCAGTTATTTGTAAAGATAGAAAAAAAATACTTAAAAATGTTTTTAAAATTTTTTGGCAGATTTTCATTTCAGGGCAAAGTAACCAAGCATTAGGTGAATGGAATATAACAAAACATTACTCCAAAAGGGTTGAAATAAACAAAATAAATATTTTGTATTCTTGTTATGATTGGTCTTCTTTCTTATTATATTCTGACCATAATAGGTCCCATCATGAGGAAATATCTACAGAAGATACTATTTATCTAGTAGCTTCTGTATTACCCACATTTTTATTATGATAGGTGACATAATCACATGGTTTTTGTTGCCATATGTTTTCAGAATTGTTAAAATTTTATTCTGTGCCAAAATTAAGGTTAGACCTCTTGATGAGAAGGTGTTTAATTTGAAAACTGCCCACAAAGATAAAACTGGTCATCTAGATCAACAATTTGTTCTCCCTTTATAAAATTTAACAAGTCTAACAGCTTTTCTGTTAGACTTTAAGGTTTTGAGGTTCTTGGCCAGCCATGGTGTTCACACCACTGAGGGAGGGTCATTTATAAATTCCTGTTTTTATCTAAATGCTCATGCCTCCCCCACAAAAGATTAGCACCCTTCATATGAACCACACTGGCTTCATAAAACACTGCCTCTGCTATAAATACTAGACATTCTCTAATCTCTTTGATTTCTTTTGCCTTTTTCCTTCGCAGACTCCCACTCTAATTGTTTTTGGCGCCTTGGACACAAATCTGGGTGCCCAGTCTCACAAGAACCTCATCCAGCTTCCCAATCATGAGGTGCTGAAATTAGAAGGAGCTCGGCATGCTTGTTACATGGACAAACCCCACGAATTTCATCAAGGTTTGATCAAATTCCTTGACAAACTCAAGCAAGACATATAGCAGAGGGAGGAGAAGGTGTTTAAAAATGTGAACAAAAGATGAGCAAGGAAAAGGAAATCCGACGCTTTAGAGATGACAAAAGGTTTTAAGATCTTTCTTTTTCCTATCAACCCTTAGAAAGAGAAAAGGGGCATCACAGGGGATTTGGGAGATTATATCAGATGTCAATGTTATGAATGTAATGGGTTGTAAGTTAAATGGCCCTGGAAATATGAGACCAGCTTAGCACAGCTTGTCAGTTTACTCTTGAAAATAATAAAACTAGCAACGTACTTAGTTGGGTGTTTTACATGTGTGTCTTGTCTCCGGTTGCTTTTAAAGACATTTCACGTGTTTGCTTATATGTTACTATGTTAGCAGTTGGATTACTGTATATATGTAAATGCTGCTCTTGCCCGTATTTAAAAGATTTTGTTGTACTCTGACATACAGTACGTCAGAAATGAACACTACTCTCGACTAACTGATATAATCAAATCGGTTAAAGAAAGCCGAAATGATTGAAATTAACAAATTAAAATAGTTTTAACAAAAAAAAACTGTCTACGGTATTTAGATATTGCTGATAAAATTCGTAACAAATGTGGACAATCAAGCAAAACAAATAAATATTTAAAAAATATATATTGAAGCTTCTTGAAATAAAAAGTAACTGCATTGTTGTTCTTTATGCAAAATGTTAAGAAACACTAAAGGTTTTTTGTAAGCCTTCCTGCTGTTTGTGTTTTATATGGTGTGAACTCAGCTGGAAGGGACATGTTCTTTGGATCGCTACACTCTTAGCACTGTTGTTGTTTACATAAAAAAAAAGAGAACTAAATTAGAATGTTTATTTTTTGTTACTGCTAATTTGTTATTCCCATTAATATGTGTATTAATATGTGTACTTTAGCTCTGATCTGTGAAATCCACTCAGCAGCTTCATATTTTATTGGTAAAGTAGGCGGGATATTTTCTATTTATTTTCAACAGTTTTGACCAGTATGTTTAATGCTGTGAACAAGTTTAAATAAATGTTAAAACATTAAAAGAATAAATAAACTATTGCAATATTTAGATGTGCTTTTTTTTCCCCCCCCGTATGGGTCTTTGAATGTCACCTGCTTATAAAAATAGAAAATCTCAATGCACAACCTAAATGGTAAACAGAAGTATTGTAAAATACAGGGGAAAAAAAGTGTTATAACTTGTTTATACAGAAATATACATGGGTAGGATTAGGATTGGTATATAATGAACTGGAAAGGTTGTACGCTCATTAAAACTGGAAGATATTTGCCTTTTGAAACTCAAGTTATGTATATAAAGTGAAATAAAACAGAACAAAACTCTGTCATTAAAACCCCTTTTAATGACAAATTATTCTGAAAAAGCAGACTCATTTTCAGGTGTGAGTGAAAGCTAGTTTTCTAGTCTGTTTTCTATTGTTTTTGCAGAGAAATGATTGGACAGGACTTGTGCTGTAAAAAGCATTTCACCTGATTTATTTTTGGACAGGCGAACAAGGAGAAGCTAGTCACACGAGCATGCCTGACTTAAATAGAACCTGTCTGATAGCATGAAGTAGGCTGAAAGACTTGAAAAAGCAACAAATTATGACTCTTTACAGAAATTTAGAATAGATGAGAAAATCGTTTATATTTATTAGTCCAGAAAGGGCAGCACATTTTCAAGGCTTCAGGACTGAAGAATCAAAGCGAGTCGTTATCCACAAATGGAGAAAACATGTAAAGGTGGGAAACATTTCCAGGAGTGACATCTAATTATCAATGTGATGTTAGAGTTAAAGTCCAGCTCTTATCTATATCAGTTACACATTATATGGTCACAGTTTGGAACAAAACTGAAATTTTCACATGAAGTGGAAACGTTTTGTCCCTGAAATGGATTCAAACACTAGAAACCTGGAAATAGTAGTTAGGAATTTGTATGGGCTGGTCTCTGGTCAAATACACTGGCAAGTGTCACCTTTCCTATTCATTTGAGCTTTTCCATATTTAGTTAAAAAAAACAAATGTTAAAAGTGAAATGGAGAGGTTCATTACACATAGATTCATCATTTTTTTGTTTGTATTTCTGGTAACATAGTGGTGTAGAGCAAATGAAAACCAAAACTGAGCTTTCTCTTAACTCCAGAATATTACCATCAATGAAATAGATTTTTAATTTTTTTTAAAATGCCAGCCTACTAAAAAAAGTTTAATCATGTACTACATGATTTTAAACTCAATTCCTTCGCAATAAGAAGTGCATCCATGTAACAGGGCATGGAAGTGATCAATCAGCCTGTATGTCTGCTAAAGTGTAAAGGAATAATAGCCCATTAACCCTCAACTCTTCCTCCACACTCTGTGACCTTTATTTCCAAATTAAATGCAAAATCATCTAAGAGATATTTGGGCCACTAAACAACAGTAAATCCTTTCTCTCATCAGTGGTAAGAAACTTGTGTATGGTTCAGTAGTTGCTACATACAGAACTCTAAATAACCAGCTGATATGGCAATGACTTGTTGCGATTACCAAAAGTGTGGTTTCCATCTTTATTTCATTACATATAATATTCTGATAATGTAATAAAACTTAATTTAGGTTATATATTAGTTTCACTTTTTGAATTATATACATCACCTCTCTGATATTCAGAGATGTATGCAAGTGTTGAATATGGATGCGTTGTAACTATTAAATGATAAATGGGCTTGCCACACCGGCCGAAGTGTTTTTGATTGCGTCACAGTTGAGAAATGGTATCGCCCAAATTAGGGGTGTTTTATGTTTCTTTTTTTTGAAAATACCGTGTTTGAAGAATTACTTTAAAATATTTATGAGTATTAATGTCAATATAAATGAGTTTAAACTCCAAAACTTTAGTTTTTTTTGGCATTTTAAGAGAACGAAGTGTTGTTTAGGAAGAGGTGAAATCCCCTCACAGGCTGTTTACTGTTTGTGGGTTCACTGCCTCTGGTGAGTACAGTCAGTGAGTAATCTTAACTAATCCTTAAAAGTAAAATAAATATACTCATGCATTCTGTTTGACCTCTTGCGCCGACAGTTTGGCTTAAGCTAGTTAATGAGCAGCTCGGAGGAAGCTGCCACTGCTGCAGAAGGTTACCTTTCACAAGGCTAGCCGTGACATTACCAGGAGAACTGAGCGCGGAAGACAGGTATGGCATCTGCTCCGACAGCCTCCAGATGTAACCGAGTTCAGTGTCTAAATATGAGATATAACTGGACACTTCTGTCTTATATACTGGCACAGTTTATCGTAAACACCTTTCGTGTTTTTAAGGGAGTAAGCAAATCGCACCATGCTACCTGACAAGGACGGTCCAGTCATTGGAGGGGGTCAGGGCTCCCCTGAAGGAGAGGACCCCTCTGTGTCTCTGTTCAGGGAATACCTCCGTCTTAAAACCGTCCACCCTGACCCCGACTATGGTGAGACTTCTTTTGTCACGAGCGAAGTAAAATCATATGTTTAAATACCTGTCAAACAAGTTTTGTTTATTTTCACTACTTTTTTATGTTGCTAATATTTGATCAATACAAATATTTATGTGCTACATGTTGCACAATGCAACTGAGTTGAAAATATCTTTAAAGCTTATTCTGTTTTGGCTGTATCGGTTGTTGTATTACCTGCTCCTTTATCAAAGTCCAGTTCTTATCTACATGAGTTACACATTATATCCCCACAGTTTGGCAGAAAGCAGAAATTTTCACCTGAAGCAAAAACGTATGTCCCTGAAATGGGCTCAAACAAAAGAGAACTAGCAGTAGTAGCTAGGAATAGGCATGTGCTGGACACCGGTGTTGATTTAAACAAAGATTGTAAGCGCATATGAATTCAATTCCTCAATTTTTATACCTTCCCTCACTTATGCATTATGATACTGTGACAATGTCAACATGGCTGAAAGAAGTTGCAATGATGTCCCTGCACTTTGCTGATATTTTCTGTGTATTAGCAATAAAAAAAGTATTTTTAGTAACCAGTGGACAAAAGTGGCCAATTTCACCTTTATTGGCACCAACCAGTGATCTGCAAAAGTAAGCATGTTTTTCTTACTCTTAAATGCATAAAATGTGAGACACTTTTTCAGTACCTGACAGCATCAACAAATGGCATGCCATTAGTTTAGTTTGTAAAAATCTGTTCAAAGTTAGGCACATATGGGTTCTTGCATAAATTGAGATTGTGTAATTTTATATAATGCTTCATGCACTTTTAAAATCAAACTTTTGAAATAAAATTAAACACATTTTGTAAAGAAAATACAAAAATGTTATATTTAGATTTGGCAAAAATGACCTAGACAATTGCTGTCATTTGATTTTTAAGTAAAAAAAAATATTAAATTGAACAGGGTTTTTTGTACATTAAAATGGATAAGCAGTAATTTAAGCTTGAATGTAAAAGTTTTTTTAAGGTAATAATAAAAAAGTCAATGACAAAGTGAAACAAAACATTTGTCTGTTTGTATCTTTTACTGCAACTCTAGGAGGCGCTCTTTCTTTGGTGCTATTTCTTAGCCAAAAAAGTTATTCATGCAGGCAAGCAAGAACATAAAAATGTGCATAAAATAAATAAATGTATAAAGTTTAGAAAAATAGTTGGTTTTTGGGGCTGGAGTAAAGCGGTGGCCTCAGATACGGAGGATGTTTGTTTTCAATCTGCTGTCTGGGGTTCAGGCTTTACTCCATGCATTATTTCCATGCTGTTTCCCTTTTGCTGTCTCAGTTTTGTGAACAAAAATCGCAGCAACACAAAAAACGCTCAAAGAAAAACTAACTTCCCTGTCTCAAAAACACAATGTCAACACACTCAATTTGACCAATTTTGCTCTTTATTTATTTTTTTAAACAGGAAAATCAGCTTGAGAAACTTTGTTTCAGCGTATTTCTTCTGGACACTCTCATTTCCTCTTTTTAAGATGTAGAAGCCTCTGAAACATGCAGAAGTGTTACAACTTAACTGGTTTCTGTATTAGTTTTTAAATTAATATATTCCACAGCAGCAAATAACCAACAACAAAAAGATTAATGCCAGAGAATTTGAACATATCTGTTAATGTTAAAACCAACTGTCTGTTTTTTTCCCTTTTTTCTCCATTTGTAGATTCTGCTCTCAGGTTCTTGGACAGAATAGCCGAGGAGCTGGAGCTTCCCATGAAAAAGATTGAGGTGATGATCAGATGCAAGCAATCTGTGAGCTTGCGACAGATGTTTCGTAATTCACCCGTCCGTCTGCTCTCAGGTCTGTCCAGGCAGAGTTGTGTCTATCATGACATGGACAGGGACGAAACCCACCCTAAAGTCCGTCTTACTGAACTCCCACACAGATGTTGTACCTGTTTACCAGGTACGAGCTTGACCTCGGTTTTGAGAGTTACTGTTCTGTTGTTGCCTGAAACAGATGAGTAAAGAATAGACTTGGTATCAATCTCTTCTCCAGGAGCACTGGAAATGCGATGCTTTCAGTGCTATGAAAGATGCTGAGGGTAACATTTTTGCCCGTGGATCTCAGGACATGAAATGTGTGACTATACAGTAGGTATAAAAATGAAAACTGCCTTAATAGCTTCTCTTGTTAAGCAGAATTTTCACTCTAGTGTTGTTGTGATCTTAACGTGTGTTTGTGTGCGGTGAGAACAACTTGTTTAATCACTGAACCTGCTCTCTTGTCTATTCAGATGGTTTCTTTGTCGTAATGCGTGCTGAGTTGGGTATTTGTTGTCTGTGT
Organism: Poecilia formosa; assembly: GCF_000485575.1. Taxonomy (NCBI): domain Eukaryota; kingdom Metazoa; phylum Chordata; class Actinopteri; order Cyprinodontiformes; family Poeciliidae; genus Poecilia; species Poecilia formosa. The sequence goes on along the minus strand of NW_006799941.1, from coordinate 6,246,773 downwards.
AGGTACATTCAGGCGGTCAGAAGGCTGAAGGCGCAGGGATGGAAACCAACACGCACTGTGCATTTAATGTTTGTTCCTGGTAAGTTATTTGACTGGGTCCACACTTCGTACATCAGCTATTCAGGACTTTAGAAGCATGTCATAAAGCGTCTTTCACTGGAAATCATGATGGCACGCAGGAAGACAAAAGAGGCTAAAAATGCCACTGTGAGGCCTCCAAGTCTAAAGAGCAACAATTAGGAGAATCTAGAGGTTTAGGAGTAATGTCAGAAAAAAGCTTTTTGCTCTCCTACCATCACAACTTCCAGATGATGCTAATTTGTGCTGGAGCTTTATCTGGAAATCTGCAGATGGACTTGACATGAAACAAAGGATGAATATATGGCAAATCACCTTTTGTCTATTGTTATCTATGTATAGTAGAGGATGTGTGCTGCTGTGGGCTTGTTTTACTTCTAAAGAGCTCAAGGCTTTATGAACACTTTGAAATACCAGGGCATTTTACAAAAAAACAAATAAATAAAATAGAGCACTCCCTCTGTATGTGACTGAGAAATTCAGCTGTGTCATGAGCCAAAGCATTTGGCTAAATTTGCACCAAAATGAAAACTAGAAAGCATGTTGGCTGAGAAAAGTAAATAATGCTGTAGAAGAAGACTGTGTAAGTTCTATTAGTAGAAAAGGAGTTATCGTAATAACAGCAGAGTAATTAGTCTGCCAATGGTAACTTTGTTAAAAACAAGATACATTTTTTCCTCCTCTGGGTAAATTTACTCAAATTAAAGGTTGAGTGTTTTTTCTGTAATGTTCAGCAATATAAAATCTATTGAACAAATTTACCAGGGAAAACTACAAATGTGGCCAGAGTCGAAACCATCTGAAAAACTCGATGCAGTTGTTTAAAACTAGATAATCTTACACACACACACACACACACACCTCAAAAAAATAAAGGGAACACTCAAATAACACATCCTAGATCTGAATGAATGAAATATTCTCATTGAATACTTTGTTCTGTACAAAGTTGAATGTGCTGACAACAAAATCACACTGGAGGCCTGGATTTGGAGCCACACACAAAATTAAAGTGAAATGTTCCCTTTATTTTTTTGAGCAGTATATATTTGCGTTTAAAACTTTCACAACTCTGACTATGACATTTTCCTTTCAGATGAAGAAGTTGGAGGCCATAAGGGAATGGAAACATTTGTGACTCATCCAGAGTTTCAAAAGTTAAACATCGGCTTTGCTCTGGATGAAGGTACCTTTGTTATTTTTTATGCATTTCTCATGGCATTATTTATTATTCTAAAAACAAGACATGTCTTTGGATTAAATTAAATTTAGCACACAGAAAAGTAGTTACGAGAAACATCTGGACTGTAAATGAAGCACACTTAACAACTGTTATGTAATAGACAGGATTACAGTTTTAGGAGGAATTAATGCAGAGTTACGTTGCTATCTAGTCATGTAAGAGATCAAGAAGACTGCTTGATAATCTAAATTGTAAAGCAGGAATTTGAAGAAATTGTAAGCATGAGATGACAGGGGTTTGAAAATATAGCATGGGTTTTCTTATTTTTTGGATTTCCTCTCTTTATTCTCCATCCCATAATGTAAAGAGATCTGTCAGTCTATCTGGTGGATCTTGTGAGTTTTGTAGAAATATTTGCCATAAATTCATAATGAACTTATTTAAAACCCTTTTCAGAGACGGTATGTGTTCAGTTAAATCTCACCTGAATGCCTGAATTTTCTTTTAAGCCGTTTTAAATTAGCACATTTTATGTCTCTTTACGTACCACCAGTGTTGCTGCTGCTAGTCTGTACTCTGTAATCTACGTTCTTTGATTTGCTCTCTTCATGCTGATCTTATGTTTCTGGTTTGTGTCCTGGAGGTCTGGCCAATCCTGGTGAGGCTTTCACTGTGTTTTATGGAGAAAGGAACCCCTGGTGTGAGTATGCAACACAAATAAGGATGTAAGGCTCCTGCACGGCTTACAGTCTTTCTGCCCAAGAATGCAAAGAAAACCTGACCACTGTCTCCTTTTCAGGGATTACTGTCCGCTGCCCGGGGAGTCCTGGTCATGGCTCTAGGTTTGTGGAAAACACAGCTGCAGAAAAACTTGTGAGATCCTTTCATTTTTCTCCAACATGTTTTAAAAAAACATGGTCATTCTTTTGCTTAAAATGTTTTGTGCGCTGAATTTTTATTTTATTTTATTTTTTTTTATCAGAACCAATAACTTTTTAATAGTACAAATCACAATCCTTAGCGTAAATCAGTTGGATAAAAGTAAATCTTCTGCCAAGCTTACAATCAATAAAATCATTGAATCAGACATTTTCTCATTACAAAAACGAATTGTTTCAAAACGGATCAGTTTTTTTATTTCTTTGTTGCAGCGACAAGTCATCAACTCTTTCCTGGACTTCAGAGAGAAGGAGAAACACCGGTGAGATAGTTTACATTTCCCCGCTTTAAATTGTCTTTTAGGTGAAAGTCTGAATGTTTTGTTTGTATTTTTTGGGTAAAAGAGAAAGAAGGTGTAATGTACTAGTATTATTAATTATGTTAAGAAATGTAAAAAAAAAAAAAAATTATATCTTTTTTCAGTGATATTGAGCTTTGAAATTTCAATAACAATTTTCAAAAGCCAACTGAGTAAACTCTCCACAGGGTTTTCAGAGGTGCACAAGCTGGCGTCATAATTTGTGAATAATGGCGTGTGAGGCCAGCTGAATACTTTGATTGCAACTGTGGCAGTTTGTTTGGGTTATTGGAGACTTCATCCGGCATCTTGCGGTCTACTCTTTTACCAGACTCAGAAGCTAAAACAGTTTTCTTCCTGAAGGTCTCAAGCAGGTTTTTTTGATCTTCTGGAAATGTTCAGATCGAATGTCTGAGGTTTAAGCAACCTCAAGCTGTTGAGTAAAAAAAAAAAAAAAAAGCTGCTTTGATGCGTCTGCGTCACTTTACGTTTCTGACTGCCTTTGTTGTGTCTGCCAGGTTAAACACCAGTGAGTGTTTCACACTGGGAGACGTCACCACTGTGAATATGACCATGGTCAAAGGAGGCGTGGCCTACAACGTCATCCCAGCTGAAATGGATGTCAGCTTCGACTTAAGAATCCCCCCCACAGTAAACCTCCAGGTGCGTAATGCTGCATTATTGACATGTAACTCCACAGGGACGTATAACCCTCGTGTTTAATGTAAACTCTAAACATTAAACGTTCAAACTCCCCGTCAGGAGTTTGAAAAGCAGATCAAGCAGTGGTGTAAAGATGCAGGAGATGATGTCACGTATGAGTTTGCTCAGGTCAGTGAATTTCCTCCAGGTTAGACAAACAATCTACTGAGCTATGTGATCTACTACTGGCTGCTTCTCTCAGTGATTCATTCCTTGCTGGTTTGTTTGGTTTTGTTGGATGAAACTAAATGGTTTCTCTGCAGAAACACATGAACCAGAACGTCACGTCCACAGCTGAGGACGACCCCTGGTGGAGCGCTTTCAGCACCGCCTGCAAGTCATTGTGAGTACTTTGCAGGTCAGATGTTTACATGTAAATAGACATGGACGTACTCATGGGACCCTGTTTGAATGAGAGAAAATGACCAATAAATGCATTCTTATAAAAATTGAATTTAACTCTCCTCAAAGTTATTTAAAAAATGTTGAGTTATTGGGACATTTGCCTCCATTTATTGCATCTTCTCTAAGCTTCCTGTAAATCAGTTCTGCTGGTGTACAGTAAATGTGCGACTCTTACCTGCATCCAGTACTGAAGCATAACATTTAGATATTTTCATTTGTATTTTAGTTTTTCTAACATTTTTGCTTCATCAGTTTTCTCAACTCTGCTGCAGTTGCTCATAAATGTCTTGTGTTTGGCGAGGAACCGTTTTATTTATTCGTCACTGTGCCTGGAAATGCTTTGCATTTGTTATGTATCATACCATCGTCTCCTCTGCAGGAATATGACTCTGGAAAAGGAGATATTCCCAGCTGCCACCGACAGCCGTTTCATCAGAGCAGTGAGTATTAAAAAAAAAAAACTCCAGCCTTTTTGTTAGCATTTAAAATTACACAATTGAATCAGTCCCTGCCTCTGACCTGTTTTTTTTTTTTTTTATCCTCTCCAGGTGGGGATCCCTGCGATTGGCTTTTCTCCAATGAACAGGACCCCCATTTTGCTGCACGATCATAACGAACACCTGAATGAGCGAGTCTTCCTGAACGGCATCGGCGTGTACGAGAGGCTCATCCCGGCTCTGACCACCGTTCCTGCCTCACCTGACGAGGCTTAGTCGATCTTTAATCCTCACCGAAACACTTTTCGCTGGCTGTGTGAATATCTAACTTGAGGAATTTGCTGAGATTACCAAAGAATAACATGTGTATGATTAAGCCAAACTGAGCACTTAAACTTTGATACTTGTTAATTTTGGATTATTCTCAGGTAGTTTTGAATTACATCAAATTGCATCAGATCCATATCATCCTAAAGAAAAAAACATCACCTATTGTGCTAAAGATTGTTTTCTCTTGTATAACCATTATGTGATGAAGATCACACATTTAATTGTAAATGATTGTTCAGCAAATACAATATTGTTTAATAAACAATAGAACAATGAAGACATTTGTTTGTTTTGTCTTTTGCCCAAATCTTTCTTGCTCGTTTTCCACAAATGTCAAATTTGACGAGGGCAAACCAAAGCTCTGGATCTCTGAAGCTCTTGCTGAATTAGGATGAGTCTCATAGTTGCTTTTGAGATCATATTACATGATTTTCAGCTGAAACCACTTATTGCCCAAATTTACCCTGAAACATCTTAACGGGACGAAGAAAACAAGTTGAAGTAATTTGTCTGTGGCTGGCACTGCTGCTTAGGAATGTCGAGATTTAAAACTGAGGTTTCTGCTATGCTGGCATTATTTGTCTTTCGTGAAAGTTTTGAAGTAATCCTTGGCAACTTATGTTATACAATTGTATATTGTTGTGTGTGATGCGGATTTTGTTAGGAGCATACTTTCACATTTGTACCTCAAATTCAGTATTGGCAGTGTGTCTAATCAGAGGCCGCATAAATGAGAGGTTTAATTACAATGTCTGTTTATTGCAAGCAATTAACCTCCACCTGAGGTGCTAATCTGCCTCTGGGACGAAACAGATTTGCAACTACATCAATAAATGATTAAAGCCATCAGTGCTGCCTTTAGTTTGAACACCTCAAAATTAGAATCCAGTTGGGAGAAAGAAAGAAAAAAAAAAGAGTTCAGCCAACACTGTCTTGATAAATTACAGCTATGAACACTAGAGACAGTTAATTTAGTTGACAACACAGAAAAGAGAGTTTAATCTGGGCTTTCACTGTGTGTGGGCACTTTCTGAAGACGTTCAGTACAATAAAATACAGTCAGGGGAACCTCATTTCAAACTGTAGCATCAGATTCACAGGGTGAAGTGAGCACAAAGAATTAATTCACTTACATTTGGTAAAATAAATTGACTGAAATGATAAGTTTCTCAGCCATTGCGTTCTTGTTATTGTGTTGTCTGTTTAATTTGTTAGCAACTAGATGGAGGCAGAAACATGTTCACATTGTCCTTTGGCAGATGTTTCCACTCATTTAGCTGAAAATACTCCAGGGGGTAAGAAGATATTCATGAGATGAGAAGATGAGTTTTACACTCAAGTTCCTTTGTTACTGCAATCCTAAAGACCCAGGGGCCTGGCACTGCAGCTTCACTTGTTGTGGTGACATGTCATTAGTGCAGGGTGGTTAAAATCACTGCCTTACACAATTAATTAATTGTCACGTTAGAGTAAAAACTTCTATATATATATATTGGGATTGTCTGTGATAGAACTACACAAAGTATTACATTACTGTGACATGGAAGGAAAAGGATAAAACATATATAAAAGTGCAGGCTTTACTCAACTCTGTCTACTCTGAAATCCATAAGTAAAATTCAGTACAATGAACTGGCTTCAGAAGGTAACCAAGACGTGGCTGTCCACCTAAACTAACAGAACAGGCATGGGACCCTTTAATCTGTATATCTATCTATATAGATTATTACCATTTTGCAAGACATGATGTTGGCAGCATCATGTTGTGGCGTTGAACTTAAACCTAGTGCATGACCAGAGCTAAAATGGGACTGCTCACTGCATTTCTGTGTGTCAGAATGGCCCAGTCAAAGGTCAGACCTTAATCCAGTTCATAATCTGTGGTATTGCTTGAACATTGATGTGCACAGGTGCTGTTTCTGAGCTTTAGTTATTATACAAAGAAGAATGGGGAACATTTTCAGCTTTTGGATGCATGAAGCTGGTAGAGACGTACCCAGACTTGCAGCACTAACTGTAAGGTGCTTCTACAGCATGTCACAAAGTTAAAAGGCAATAAACTCCTACATTTATAATGATGATAATGCTTATGAAGTCATTTATAGGTCCATTATTTTACATTTTCATGCTTCCCTACTAAAATTTCCTTTGAATGGGTCCTGAACACATGCAGTAAAAAGGTTTCATAAGCCCTTTGCTGAAGGTTTTTACTATCCTTCAGTGAAGTTGTGATGTTTGTCTCTGAATATGTTGCATAATGTTTCCCTATAGCAGATGTTTCCCTGCAAAATGGGTCAGATTTCATCCAGACACAATGAGAATCCTGGCGGATGTGAACAGCATACTGAGAAGGAGAGTTTCGCGCTGTGGGAACACTGAGCTCCCGAGCTTTACTGCTGCAGCTCACATCTGACAATACAGGTGTAGAGCTTTTTTTTTTTCTGGTTGTAAAGTTTAACATCATCCAAGTCAAATATCAGCTATGTATCAGGGTTATTAGTGTTACATTGTTAAGATGTGGAACCACGATTGTTTTTATGGAAACTGACAAACTGCTCCCACAGTTTTGATTTGTGTGCTCAAAATAGTTTATAAAGAGGGAATACTTTTTTGAACTGGAAGAATAGCAACAGAAAGACGTGAGAAATAAACAGCATATTTGACATATTGTGTTGTTTACACTGGGTTAAGGTCAGTCTCGTCTTCAGCGCAGCCCTTTTTGGATTTGTTCTCCAATTAACTGAGCATGTCTCTCAAAGGGGGGCCACCGACAGGAAGACTGAGCAGCCAGTAATTAGTCTTCTCTCTCCCCAGGACATGACAGCAGCCTTAACACATGGGGCCGTCGGGGAGACGAATAAAAGCAGAAGCCACATCCTTCCTCCCAGAGGGGGCAGGTGCAGTCATCCTGCCGGCTGTCGAGCATGAGAGCGCCGTGCTGCGCATCGCATTGCTGCTGCTTAGCAGTTTGCAGAGGACATGTTACCTTTGCTGTTAATACGGGAAAACTTTGGCAAATATGGGAAAGCAGAAATGTGCACACTTGACAGTCCTAGCTATTTGAGATGCATAAACGTTTTTGAAATGGGGCGTCGTCGTTTCTGCATCAACATATTCTAATGCTGGAAACATTAGAAACATTTGTTGTTTAATTTATTCAGAAGTGAAGAGAAAATCCAGCATTAATTTTTTAAAGTAACCTTGTGTGTTTTGTGTTTTTTTCAGCCATGTAGTGCTACTTTATAGCACAACCAAATAACTATGTTTCCTTCAGGTGTTATAAAAAGGCTGCATATATGGAATATGACTTAAAAAACTGTAATTTAACGCCTTGAAATTGGGCATATATGTCTATGTCATCACAACATCGCCCCTCTACAAACCCTTTGACATTTTTACCTACGTTGCACTGAGAAGAAGCTCACATAATGAGCTCAGCAGATGCGCAGTACCATCAGGTGTTTGCTGATTGCTACTGGCTAGTCTGAAGGAGCTGGGAGGGAGAAGCTTGGATACTTGGAAATGCTCAAGGTGGAGCTGTGGCTTGAAGGTGGTACTAGATCCACCCAGGCATTTTTGCACAGCTCAGTCCTTTTCTCCAATTCTCCACAATATTGAACATGCACTACCTCACAGGTTTTAGGCCCATGACAGGCATTGGAAGATGGTTGGTTTTGTGTCTAATGGAGCATTTCTCTTCTGTGTGTTTCATGACAGAGTATAGATTTTTATTTAACATTTCCTGGTGTTTCAAAGAGCTGATAATACCATGCACTCGAACAAGGTTCCCTGTATACTTTGGAGGAAAACAGCTTCGGGTATGGTTATTTTCTGGGACTTGTAAGTGATGCCACTTATTTCTAGCACCAGTGTTGTTGTTTCAAAACAATTATTTCTTCATGTAAGAGGTCCTTTTTCCACCTCTGAATAATTTTGCTTGAATGAAGGTTGATAAACATTTTAATACGAGGATATGCATTACAGGCCCATCACTTACATATCTCTCCCCAAACATATTGCAAAAAAAGACAGCTACTTATGCCTGTAGAGCACAAGAGCAACAGAAAAAAAAAACCTCACCTTATTAACATGTGAAAAGAGAGAATGAAATCATTTCGCAAATCTGTTAAAGAAGTTACCTTGCATCCTAAAAAGGATCTTGTTTGGACATCTGCAGCATCTCAGGGTTTAGTTTTATGCTTGAGGGGAGAGCTGCTAACCCTCACAGATGCTGCAGTTAATAAAAGAACATAAAGAAATTAAATCCTACAGCTGAGTGGCGACTCATTCTGCCGTGTTGCTCTGCAGTGTAGCTACAACTGTCCTCTGGCGGTAATTGCAGCTGAAACCTTCTGTGATGGAAACAAGATTCCCCCTTAAACAAGGGATTAATTGTAGTCTACCAGGCACTGCGGTTTTGCTGGCACCGTACCGAACTGCACTGGCCAACACATTCTCTTGCACTTGTGTATGCACTCATACCCCCATCCTCCAAGCCTTAGCAAATTAATGATCATCTGGTTGAACAAAGAGACAATTGTTAAACGCTAAAATAAATCTGTTACACAGATTATGAACCATCATGATTGCCTTATTTTTCTTATTTACATTTTGCATCATCTGTATGTGTTTTGTTTTTTTTGGTAGCATTTCTATGTTATGTACGCTTAAGCAGAAGTTCTGGACGTTTAACAAAAATATGCAAGGGTAAATGTACGGTAAAAAGGTAGTATGCCCTCATGTGAACTCTTAAAAGTGTAGGCTTTACAAATGTTTCATGAACTTGGCTTTGACTTTCTTCATAAATGAAGACAGTGTGAAATGTGTCAAGTGTGATTTTGTCCACTTGAGGTGAAATAATTTTTGAACACAGAATACGTTTTATATGAATGAGTGTACTTTCTTTTTATTGTGACTAACTATATAAACAATAGATACCTAGCAATAATTAAAAAGTGCAAATCTAGAAAAACTGACTGGAATGACTAATTTAAAATATTTTAAGACAAATACTAGATGAAACATTTTGAGAGGAGAGGAGAGAAGTTGGCTGGCGTTTGTTGACTGCCTTTGTCCACTGTCCCACCTTTTAGCCGAAGACGACAAATGGAGATGGCAGTTTGTGTCCAAAGTAAAACAAACAAGCAAAAACCAAACAAGAAATGAATGAGTCTGTGGATAGGATCCATGCATAATGAGAATGAAAAGGCAGGTGAGTCCATCATCTGGACTCAAAATATGATATTTTCCTGGGTAAGTAGTACATCTACTTACCTCGGTATGTCTCATACCATTAGTCAAAAAACTTGAATAAAAAGACATTAAATAATTAATTTAAAAATGAATGTAAACCACCCACAAATATAAATATTTGCTGTTAATGTTTAAAACAGGACACTGTTTTTTTCTCAGAAGTAATGATTGTTTTATAGGTGAAAGAATCTTAGAAATCTCTGCATCCATTTTTTTTAGCATAAAGGCCAAACATCGAGTATAAACAAATATTGTGAAATTGGTCTGAGCCTATAATCTTTATTCAACATGTTTAAATAAAAAAACAAACAAACATTTGATTACTTTATTTTCTTCCACAACACAACAATGTAACGTCCTAAAAATATGACCTGTAATTTAGATGTAGTTTTATAGGTTGTTCTGGTTTGCATGTTTGTTTTCAAACAGTTGCTATTGATTTGCTCATTCATCTCTTTTCATTGTTTAGTGGAAGAAGCGCTGGTGGTCATAGATCCAAAAATATAGCAATGACAAATCCCACGTGGCTCTGCGCAGATAAATAAAGCCAAACTAGATGCTGCTGCTGCTGCTGCTGCTGCTGCTCTGTTGCCTGGTGAGCGTGAGCGCGCACGGGTGAGGGAGAAACAGAGAGGAGAGAGAGAGAGCTGTCGTGAACGCGCCAGCCTATGTGTTGGTTGGAGTGAGAGAGAGAGAGAGGGAGAGAGAGTGTGTATGTATGTGTGAGTGGGAGCAGAAGCAGAGACTCTGCAGTGTCTTGGCAGCTGCAGCAGTGCATCTCCCACCACCGTCCACGATGCCTCCACGGATGATTCCCGCCTCCTCCGCCTTCACCTGACCGCAGAAAGACATGAAGTCGTCGGGAAACTGATCCGGACGTTCACACTTGCTCGCTGTCTGTATGCCCCCCCACCTCCTTCCCTTCCGACACCCACCAGGAGTCAGTCAGGAGAGCTTCTTCCACGCACCCGTAGCCGTTTGGCGAGAATTTTGTTTTATTGTATTTTTTATTATTATTTTTTTTAATGGAAAATGGCGATAGGAAAAAAACCTCGCAGCATCCTCTGCTTAGTATCAGTCCAAGTCCTCCTGATTTTCAGCGCGTCGTGGCCTGGAGCAGAGGGTCTCACATTCCCACAGCAATACACGTAAGTAAACCTGACTGGGAAAGGCAGCGTCTGATATGAGACAACTTTGAGCTTCACCACTCAAAGAGATGTAACTCTGTCACTCTTCTTCGTTTTCTGCTGTTACATAATTGCATGGTGTGTTGTTGGTGACTTCCACTAATGTGCACGCAGTGCTCTGAAAGGTGTTGTCCACACTGTGGCTCAGCACACAGCAGAGATCTTTAAGCACCATTTGCATGAATGTGTGAGCAACAAGATGCCAGGCATGCAGACAAACCTCATAAAGTCAGTTTATTAAGTTTGATCTAGTTTAGTTTAATCTTTCCCGTGATTTATTACCATAAGATGAGAGATAGCTTTGATTATTGGCTGATCTGAAGCTCTTCTGGCATTTATCCTCCTGCTAGAGTTTAAAATATTCCTGATAAATCCATTTTAGTTAAGTCTGGGAGACGCTGTTTTGATCGATTTAGATTCCGAGACAAAACTTAGATTTTGTGCAGCTGTAAAACTTAAAAAGAAATGTGGAAAGCAAATTTTTCATCACGTTGCTTGATCTAAAAGCTTTTCGATGCTCAAGAAAGATGTGTTTTTCCTCCCCTCTTCCTGTTGAAAACTGCTCCCGGAAGACCATTCCTCTGTTTTCTTCCCTTTTTGCCAAAAGTCAACCTCTGCTCTTCGTTCCCAACCTTTAACTCATCGCCGTTGAGTGCAGCTGGGGGCTCGCTTTGGACTGCAGTTCTCTGTCGGCCCTCCTCCAGGCTCAACAATCGGGCAGCTCTGGAGAGAGGAAGTGAGCAGATGGTCAACTCATCTTCAGGGTTCATGGTGAAGGATTTCTGGCCAATCACAACTGGAGATCCGAGGTGTATTTACCAATTAGAACAGGGGGCTGTAAATCCTGGGGTTGTTGGCGACTGACGGTGTGTGTGAGAGAGTTTTATGATGAATTAGGGTGTTGGAAATAGTGTGTAGTCACGGCTTTCTCTTCCTCCTCCCCTTGCTTGTGATGGTTTTTCTGCTGAGTGCTCTAAAACAGCTACACAGCCCTGCACCCAGGGTGTCTTCATGTAAGCAAAATGAAGCAGAGCTGCTTCTCTGAAGATCCACTATCCCTGCACATAGATAGATAGATAGATAGATAGATAGATAGATAGATAGATAGATAGATAGATAGATAGATAGATAGATAGATAGATAGATAGATAGATAGATA
>NW_006799941.1:6151936-6234792 GCF_000485575.1 Poecilia formosa | reverse complement strand
ATAGATAGATAGATAGATAGATAGATAGATAGATAGATAGATAGATAGATAGATAGATAGATAGAGCAAGCTGTGACTTTATTTTTAGGGTTGTGCTGTGGAAGGTGAACCTCTGCCCCAATTTTCAATATGCTGACTACTCCCAAGACTGCCTCGTGGAGCATCTGTCTTCCCAGTAGCTCTGACCAGATTCTGCTGGTCAGAGACCAGTGGACTTTTTCATTCACTCGTTCAGAAAGCCAGAGATGCTGAGTGCAATACTAATAGTTCTCCACAACTTTCTGTTAAACCGGCTGCTGTGTTTCTTGGTCTTCATGATGCTGTTTGTTCAATAATGTTCTCAGATAAACCAGTAAGGAATCCAGATTGATACTGGGATTAAATAACACACAGGTGAATAGTTATGTGACTTCTGAGGGGTTATGGTTTATTTGAGGGCATCAGTGGATACATGTGAATATTTTTGAATTAATGTGGTAATAATTAGATTTAGAAATTGTTTATGTGTGACCTATTTTTCAATATTAGATCTAATACTGTAAAATGAAAATGACAGACAATATACTCATTTGCATTAATTGAAAAAAAAATCTCCTTCATAATGTTAAAACCATACATAATAATGTATAAATCTGCTAAGCCTCAATAGGAGTTGTTGTGACTCAGGTATTGAGTGGTTGTTCCAATAATTGCAAGGCAGGAGCTTTTTGTTGAAATCAGATGCTTTAATTAGAATAAAATAGTTGTGATACCAGGATTTAATACATTTTCTTAATCTGGTGGAAATGTAACATTTAGTTCCTATGTCCCTCAAGCCCAAGGGCGGAAGTGCATTAGAAACAAAAAGTGACTCTGTTTTTCTTTTTAGAGTGGGCCACTTCTAAAAAAGTCATTGCAACAAACACTACAAAAACAATACAAACAAGATTCAAAACTCCTTTGTTTTGTGTTCTGGAGTGGAGATAAGGATTCCCCATTAACAATAATGACTGGAGCTGTAGTGAGATTACGGTGCTGTTGAGAGTCTGGAGATACAGAAGGATGCTCTGAAAAGAAGAGGTGTGAAAGTCAATAGAAACAGGACAAATATATTTGGGCTTGAATTATTGAGCATGAAGATGAAGGATTTTAACTATTGAAAGTGGACGAGTTCAAGTAGTTGAGATCGACCATTCAAAACAAAAGGTACTTCACAAAAAAGGTAGAAGAGAAGAATCCAAACAGGCTAAAAGAATTAGTAGATGGATGCATGTCAGAGGTCATTTATTAAAGAAAGATAGCAGCATCAGTGGAAGAATATGTTTTCAAAATGATAGTCATACTTGCTATGACATATGACAAACCTGGAGTGAGGATGCGCCGATCCACTGTTTTCACTTTCGATAGCGATGCAGTTACCTGAGGTTTAGTATCGTCCGATATCGATCGAATACAGAGAAACAGTGCAGTGAAGCAAACTACACACAGAGAGACATCTTATGAGATGCTGGATAAAAGAATAGTTTAGAGTCAGAACAGAGAAAGACCATCTGCAGGGGTTGGTTTCGAAAAGCATTATGCTCATCTAATAACTTATAATAATATTAATTTCCAAAATATTAGAAACCCAAATGCCAGACATAGCTGGAGGTAGGGCTACTTCTGTCTGATTATTAAAATGCATTTACAATAAGAACTAAAATTATGTCACATTTACAAGTGAACCTGTTTTAGATGCTGAGTTTTTACACATGTTGCCTGCCTGCTAAAATAACCCACTTGTGGGTTTTATGATGATATCACTTAAGTACAAAATGTGCGATGAATTTGTGATATTCAACACTGAAATGTTTGGAATTTAATTAATGACTTGCATAAAGATTTTTTTCATTAAATTAAGTCAGATCTCCTCTTTAGTTTTATCCCTATGTATGCTTTCAAGGTTTTAACTGTGCCTTTCTTTCATGTATTATTCATAACCAGATCTCCATCGCATTTTATTCCTAGAAAATAGGAAAAAAAGAGATTATTTTTTATCTTTTGACTATATACCCAGCCTCGGTGATCTGTCTCTATTGTAAAAAGCTTTATATTTAAAATGTTACAAAGATAACATCAGTGTATTTTGAGCGTATGATTGTGCTTTGTACAATTTTACAGTCATGTTCAGATGAAAAATGCCAGTGTACAAACTATTTTGACAGATAAAAACATTTAAGGTAAGGTAATTATTTTTTTATATAAGTAATTCGGCTGCAAGATATTGTCACAAGGCACAGAGTGGAGAACTCTTACGCAAGACTCAACAAAGTGGCATAAATTCACAAAGGCAGAGACAAGTCCAAAAATACAAGCTGGGTCACAACGACTTGAGCACAGCGCTAGGATTACAGCAAAGAATTTGAGATGAAGATGAACGACTAAGCGTGAGTTGGCAGATTGAGGTATAAATAGACAAACAAAGGAAGACAATGAGACATTGGTGGATATCGTTACGGTACGGCAGAGGCTGATAGCAGGTGGGAATCGCAGGAGGTGAAGTTGTCTGGAACGAAACAGGAAATGAGTGCCAAAATCAAACAGGAAGTTCCAAAAGAAAACAAAACCAGACACACAACTGCAAAACACTTCAGCAACACAGCTGGAGATGACAGATGTGTAATACTGATTCGGTTTCACTTGAGTGTAGGGTTTACACCTCCATTCTCAAAGTTATGGTATTGGAAGAAAATATAAAATAAAATAAAATTTAAAGCTGTAACTTTCATTTGTTTGATGTTATCTTTGAATAGGTCCAAATAAAAGCCACTAAAGCTAAAAGTACCAGAGGATCTGTCACTTAAAGTAAGCAACAACACTTGATGTTGTATTTCATTAATATGTTGCCAGAAAGAAAAATGAAATATTGCAATCATTCCTATCATGTTTTTTTTTTTTTTTTCAACAGGTAGCACCTGCCTTCAATCATTTCAATGAAATACACCATGAAAAACAATCAGGTCCAGCCCTGGTGCTTTTGCTCAAAAGAGCCACACCTGAGGTCCAGTAACATGTTCTGCCTCAGTCAACTCCAGAAAGATTTTCTCTGATTCTCCTAACCAGAGAAAATATTCGGTGGCCAACATCTGTGCGGACAGAAGCCTTTTTAATGTCAGAAGTCGCAGGAGAACACGCAGACAGGTTGGACATGCTGATAAGACAACGGTAGCTTAAAACAAACTCACAACCAAGCAGAGATGGGCAAAGAAACAAAAACATTTTACTCATGTGAAAGTTGCATTACTTCTAAATGTTTTCTTTTTTTCTTCTTTTTTTTAAGTAGGAATAAGATGTATGCAATAAGAGTAAAAAAACAGTGTCTGGTGAAAAGACTACTCTTGAACTTTGTGCTTCATCATAATTTTTATTTTTTGTATTTTGTTGAAGTAATGTGACCAGACAGATAAACATCTAAAATATGCGTAAGCCAGGATGTTATTACGTAATCCTGTAGATAATATATGCATGTTTGAACTGTGCAAACTGCTTCCAGGCTTAAGATGTACTGTATTATCTCGCCCTCCAAAGGTCATAGCAGACTCAGCAGATGCAATATAACATTAAAATAAGCTTGTGTTTATGCAAGAAATCACTTTATCACAGAGTGGATATGTTTGTCTACATGCCTGGTGCATCTGCTTCTTCTCACTCCCTTCAGGGGTCGCCACAGCAAATCATCTGTCTTCATTTAGTCCTCTGCATCCTCTGCCCTCACAGCAACTAACTTCATGTCCTCTTGTGCCTGGTGCAAGTTTGTCTAAAATGTAGCCAGTGAAGTAGCCAAAAACTGGAACCAAGTAAGATTTAATGTCACTTAACAAGAAGGAAAAGTGTCCTGCACTGGTAACTGTTCTTACCAGTATTTTTTTTTTTAATTTATTTTCCAACTCAAGTAAATGTAATAGAGTAAATTTTTCTCGTTACTTTGCATCTCTTTAACAAAGGTATGCAGAGTACCGTCTTTTTTGACGCAGATGGTCCACAGGAGCAGGAGACCAAACCAGACGTCACAGGAATCTGAGGGGGAAAATGCACACAAGCTAAAGAAAAAGACTGATAACAGATTGGAAAAATGTTGACTTATCTGATTCGTCTCAGTTTGAGCAATGACATTCAGAGGGTACGGTTAAAATGTTGTTCAACAGCATGAACACATGAGGGAATCTGGCTCTCTATCAACATTTCAAGCTTCTTCTGGTGGTGCAGTTGTGCTGGAAATATTTTATTTGCAGACTTTGGGCCCTGTAGCACCAACTCTGTAAACATCCACCCCTTTAAGACTGCAGTGCACCCATTTCCTTATGGCTCAAATCATCTTAATAAGCTCATTTTACTCTCAGTCTGTTAAGAGTACCTTTGAGCTGCGGTGGAGTGGGAGATTTATACCATGGACATGCAGCTGACAAATTATTCTCACACCTCTTTCAATCTGTGCCATCTAAAATTAATGCAGTTCTGGAAAAAAAGAGGTCCAACTCAGTACTAACCTGCACAGTTAATAAATTAAATAAAAGCATAGATAATAAAGTGGCTGATGAGGGTATATGTTCACACTGTTTGACTGCAAAACAACGTTGGTATGAGGTCTTGTGCTAATATGAGTTCTCTATGTGCGCATGTATTCTGTAATTCACATTTTGCATGTTGAGAGGCATATCAAAGGTGTAGCCCAGGGGCAATTACAGCTGGCTTCTTCTTTCTTAAATCTATTATTTATTACCCATTATTGAACTGTTCATTTTTATGTAACTCTTGCAGTTCAAAATATTGTCAGGAACCTCTGTTGGCCCCTGGGCTTTTATGCATTATAAATCAAGCCCTCGCTCAATAACGTGAACACCTCTCTGCAGTGTGACATGGAGTAGACCTACAGTTCTGCTCGCATGTCTTTTAATGAGCATCACACCTGAAAATAACAGTGGTATCTTGAAATGCTCCACAGATTCGGGTTAGAAAACTCAGTTATCATTTACTGAATGTTTTGATTTGATCAGCTAGTGTGGGCTGCACTTTCTTTGATCAACGCTTAACAACTAAACCTCATTATGACTGGGATGTTTTTTTTTTTTAAGTGTTATCCAGAAAATATTCAGTTTTGCTTCATATTGTGTTGCGAGGCGAAGGGAATGTTTTCAGCTGCAGATCTTTTTAGAGCATTCCTTGTTATTTTTCTCCTGCTGCCTCAGTCGCCTCGAGCTAAAGATTGTTTCACTTTTAAATCGTGCACTGCGAAGACAATCAGCTGCGTCTTCACAATGAGCATTGAGAGAGATAGAGTTAAAAAAAATATCCTAGGTTGAGTTTCACATTGCTCTCCTATTTTTGTCCTTTTTTGCAAAGAATGTAAAAAAACAAGAACACTGTAATAGAGCAAGTCTTCTCATGATCAGATCTGAACTTTTGTGTTGCAGTTCAGCTAGAATAGAAAATGAGAGGAGGGATGATTTGTAACATTCAAAAGGCTGTATCTTTCTGTGGAGATAGGCAGCAGAGAGAAGATTTGTGCCCCGTCTGACAGTAGGAACAAGCCCAGCAAGGCATTAATCCGTTATGTTGTCTTGTAACTCTGCTCCAAGCTGTCTGACTGATAATGAATCCACTCTCTGGGCACTTAAAGCAGCCGGGGTGATTCCCTGGCCATGCAGCTGCGCTTCCTGACTGAACTATCATAAAGTAAAAAGCTCAACTATGTTCACTTCTCAGTTAGGAAATAAAGGTCAAAACTGTGGAAGAGAACGACATTAGAAGGAGTTCTTCACCTGTACCGATGCAGGATCCAACATTCTCCATAACTGTGTTTTTGTTGAGGACAGAATGACAGAATCTGTCTTTTAAAACGTCTTTGTGTTTTCCTCTCTTCGTGGCTCACACCTCAAGATGATGTTAAATATAAAAGACGTGATTTCTTACACTGCAGGATTGTTCTGATTTGATGTGTAAAATGTGTGGGTTGCAGTGAAATTGCAGGCCACTGTAAGAAGTGCTGGTGCTCCTGCCTTATATATGAAGACAGCACAAATGAGCTGTGTGCATAAACTAAATGAGTGAGAATCTACTGAGTATTTTATGACTTTTACGTGTTACGTGTTTACAGATCCATGTTTGAAAAGTTTGAAATGGAATTTCATTCATAGCCTTGCCCAAGCCTTAGCTACCTTTTGCTGCAGCTGCAGTTGCAAATCTTTTGATTCTTGTCTTTTAAAGCTTTGCTCACAGATAGTGAGATGTTGTTTTTTTTTGGTCCGTTTGCAATCTTTCCACAGATATTTAATAGGATTTAGTTCTAGACTTTGACTAGGTCGTTCTAACACAAGTACGTTTTGTTTTATGCCATTCCAGCGTATAGCGACTCTAGCTATACTCTTTTTCATATGGTCCCCCAGTTGAGCTTATATTGCTTACAGCTTGTCCAAAATACAACGTCGGTCTATTAACAAACATCATAAGATGTGCGGCCATCACCCTGTTTTTTATTTTTTTTTACACTGGATTCTTATGCCAAATTAAAGAAGTGTTTGATTTGAGAAGCTTGTAATGTATTATTATTATTATTATTATTATTATTATTATTATTATTATTATTATTATTATTTCTTTTTATCATTTTGTTTTCTGTGAACCTTTTCAGTGCTATGATTTTTACTGGTCTCATTTGGATATCTTAAAGCACTTTATAAATCAATAAATTATTGAAGATGCTCAGTATTGTTGCAAATGGACTGAATTTAGACAGTGCTTTTGTAGTCCTACTGACTAATTAAAGCACTTTTCACTAGAGCTACATTTACCCAGACATAATTGCTAGCACACACACACACACACACATACAGTAGATAACTTGGCGTTAAGGACACATAAACATGCTACAGAGGAGTCGAGCAGCATTTCAATGGCAAGACGTCTACTCTTCCTATCGAGCCACAGCGTCCCAGTAGCAAGTTCCATACTTTTGTCCAAAGAAAAATAAATTGGCCTTCCACAACTATAGATTACCAAAATAGCACTCCAGGAATGGATGTCACATTGCCAGGGTGAGTCACAGGTTGGGCTTCACTTTTTCTGATAGGTTGGCAGACTATATGTACGGCGCTGCCAGTATTTTCAGACCTCTTGGGTGCCATGTGGCATTTAATGAGAAATATTTTCCATCTGGACGCCATAAAGGTATAACTGGGTGAGTGATGCAGTTCATGAGCCTCTACAAGATCTTATTTCAACCAATCACTGGTTGGTTTCCTGAGTCAGTTGAGCTTTTTTCCAACACAGGCTTGTATGGTGTACTGATGAGTAGCCAATTTATGAGTAAACAACTCAAACCTCAACAATTTTATGCTACATTTTGCATGCAAACACTCACAAGGTTTGATTTGGTCTATGAAACTAATATGCTTCTTTTACTACTCTGAGAAATTATACATGCAAACTCCTCACACCCGTGACTTCCTACTAAATACTTCACTGTAATTTTTTACACCAATGAATGTCTGTTTTAGAGTTTGTTCTCCATGCAAATTCATAAAGGAGTAAAGACCGTGCTATGAAGTTTATATCTCTTTCATATAAAGGTGAATCTGTAGGGCACATTGCTAAGTTTTGAGTTGCTTTACATGTCAGAAATCTTCTCTGATTGGCCAAACTGAAATCTCTGTCTTCACATTTTTAACAAGAACCCATACCACTCACATGTACTTCACTCTACCCCAAGTTAGAAATAACAAAGCCATTCGGACCCCAGCTTTTATTGAACATTTTTGGTGGATTCAGATTTCCTCCATTTTTGGTTGCTTCTCTCTGTAGGAAACAGCAGGAAACCTTTGTTATTGCAGAATTCTTTCTTTTTACCTCATAAACTCATTTTTGCACATTTAACCATGAGAACGCACCTCATCTGTTTTTGCACCTCATTTGCTTTTACTTCATATTTTGTGTCAAACATTCTTTATATCAAGGATACCCCGAGTAATTAAGTCAGTTTTTAAATAATTTCATTCATCAGGGAAAAATAAACCATTATGACTGCGAAAACTGCGAGTTTTTGCCGCCCTTCAGAGCAGCAACTGTCATCAACCATTTCTGATAATTGCAGCAATGAATCAGGTACATTGGTGTTGGGAGGACGAAACAAGGCCATGCCACAGTATTTCAGTCAGACTGAATTTTTAATTTACTCAAATCCAAAACATTCATTTCTGTTTTGAGAGGTGAACTTGGTGAGCTGTATTTATGGTTACATAAATTACAGCAAGTTGTTCTGGACTTGAACAGCAAAGAAACCTAAGAGCACCTCACTGCTACCGCCAAGTGTGACAGGATGTGCACCTCCCACAAACCTCTACTTTCACCCCATAAGTTCATATTTTCCTGAAAAGGCTTGGGGGATTATTAAGATGTTTTTGGTGAACTGCATTTTGGGGATGGACCTTTGTGCTTTTTTTTCTTTAGCTCAGGAAAGACTTTTTTTTTTATCCATACATATAAGTCAGCTAACCCTATTTAGTGGGGTTTTAGTGAATAAAGTTATAAAAATTCCTTTAAGTTTCTGCTGTTTTCTGATTTGTAATTTGGCTTATAAATCAATAATTAATTTTGCTCTCATAAATATGAATTGCGTGTTAATTGTTTCATCAGCAGCAGCTTTATTTATAAAGCACTTCAACCCAAGCCACATCAGAGATACTTTAGATAAAAGAAAACATCAGACACAATGACAAAGCAACACATTTACTTATTGCAGCTGCATATTTTTAGTGCCTAAATTGAGACTCTGAAATGGGCTACAGCATTAAAATCTACTTCACTGAAGGCATTTGCATAGTTTCGATTTGGGTAAATGAAGCACATTTTTAAAAAACTGTGTCTGTGCATCAGTCGTCATGTGAAACTGCTTGTTCTGATCCGTCTCTTGTCATTCCTGGGAGCCACCGACACACGTGTATCCAGTTAATCAGTTTTTCTTTTGCAGTGTGAAAGTCAGCGTCTGATGTTTATCCACAGGATAATGCACTGGGCCAGGCGGATCCAGCAGGAGATTGACAGAGCCTTTCAGCACATCACTGGAGTTCAGCAGCTGAAAGGGGTGAGTGTGTGTGGTTCGGATTCTTACTCATCACTGAGCAGCATAAACTCAGCACAACCTTGAATCCATTAAGCTCCAGAGCTGCATATGAATAGCTGCATTAAATACAACAAAACAATTACATTCTTACTTATTTATTCATTTCTTGTTTTCACGAGTGTATTTCTAGCCCATCTTGCAGAGCCACAAACGGCCAGTTGCAACAACTTTCTTTTAAATCTACGGTAGCCTCACATTTCTCGTCAACATCTTGGAATATTTTAGCTGCTTTCAGATTAAAAGCTTTGTTTTTCAGGTGGTGCAGCCAAATCTTGCTGACATTGTGTTTATTGTTTTCAGTAATTACCACTCTTGCACATATTTATGCAACGCTACAGTGATGCCTGGACACACGCCTACAGTGGTTAGATTTAGAATATTTGGCACTGCCCTTCATGATGTTTTGAGCTTATTAACTCCTACAGTCAAGCTTAGCAAATCAGAAATTGTTCTTCTGCAAGCCCCCCCCATCAGAAGTAGCTACTCTTTAAAATCTGCATGTAATGCATGTTGACATTGCATTATAGTAAACCGATTCCTAAACCTTCTTATCCTCTAAATTGATTTCAGCTTTTCATGGTGTTAACTACGAGCCATTTCCTGGAAATTAGACAGCTTTAGTAGCTCACAATATGACCACATTTTATAACAGTCAGAATATGATTATTATGGATCTTTCCAGCTTTGTTGGGACATCAGTGACTTTTTGCTTCAAGACCAGTTTTGCTGCCATTACTCCCCTGTCTATTGGAGAATAATAAAAAAGACAAAGTATGAGTTAAAACATGCTAATGCTTTAATTTAAGACCACCACCACAATCCTGGATGATCCTGCAGGACCTTTGAGAGTTCGCCATGTAACATCATTCTGTGTGTGCAACTGATTTTAGTATGCATACAACTCCTGTGACAATATTGCGTTGGTTCAATAAGACGGGACCATATTTGGGAATACATAACAGTAGTTTTGGCTTTTCCATGGTATATGTCCAACCAAGCTGGGTTAGTCATCGCAGAATAAGAAACAGTAGTTGCCCCATTGGCCTCAGGCCAGGTTTACAGTCTCTTCATGCTCGCACTGGGGTGGCAACACTCAGTCACCAAATTTACTGTAATGTTTTTGGCACTTCAACACAAATTAGTGTCACTCTGGCTGCAACAAAGACAGTCTCTTCAAGCTGCTGAGTCATACAATAGATGCTCTCATACAAAGGAAGCAAGTATCCCAAATACATGTCTCTTGAATATAGGGATCTTTGCATCAGCATGTGTAGCTAGTGGGATAAGAAGTAATGAGCATTGTAATATTTTATGGTTATAGAAGGACTCATAAAATAATGGTGAACTTGTAAGCTGATTTTATATGTGTAAGAAACGTTGTATCCTATAAATTATAAGCTTTCAAAGTGTAGCTTGAATTTTATCTGGATATTAAGTTAACCTTTGGAGGAATAATAACACATCTGTCCTCTAATCAGTGTTTTCTCTCCAAAGGATAAAAAAAAAACACAAATCCTGTCTATTTTTGTAGTTAAAGCATTATTTGAAATAATAGTCGGGGGGGGGAAATTGTTCGAGCTGTGCTAGAAATACATTCCCCATTTTTTTTTTTTTTCTTTTACTATGAAACTGCAGCTGAAGTCCCAGCTGGTGCTTACTCAGTTATTTAACATTTTCTGTATTTCACCTGATGGCGACGGTGGGGGCAGCTAAGGGGAAATGCCAACAAACAGAATCAGAGATTATATGCAAGAGGCCAGAGAGCCGTGCTCTGGAGAGATGTGTGGGGGCGTTGCCTCAGCGGAGAGCATCGCCACGAGTCCTTTTTGTTTGTGTCACTGCGAAGCAGATGGTCAGCCTGCAGTAAGACCTTGATGTGACACTCGCTTCTTCATTAAGTCCTCATTAATCTCCGCTTGCATCTGAAATACGCTGAATATGTTTAAAGAAAATCCTTATCCTGGCTTAGGAAGTGTTTCAAATAAAACACACACACACACACACACGCACACACACTAGGAACACCAGGAATAAAACATTGAATCCTGTGTTTGAGCCACCCACTCCCTCTATATATAAATTTAATATATTTAGCTGCCAATCTACATTTCAGCTAAAAGTAGCTAGTAAATTATTAAAAACATGTGGTGAAACTATATTTAATACAAGTGTCCTTTATGGTCTAAAAACTTGAGTGAGAATATCATCATCGTGAAGTCCTCTATGCTATGTGGTATGCTAACCATGCTAATTCTTTTTTTGCCATTGGCTAATGTCGCTATGCTAAATTCCTAGATCCTACAGGATTAGTGGCTTACTGAGATAACTTCATGTGTAGTTTGGGATTTTATTATCAGAGAGCTGCTTGATAATTTACGTAGGTCTGTCACCATGGTAACTGATGCTGGAGACATAACTGGCTCTGCGGCAGGGATTGTTTTCTCAAAAATGTGTTTCCGCTAGAAGCTTGTAAATCAGAAACTACTGTGAAATATTTGGTTGATAGACTACAAGATTTACAAGTTATTTATCCAGCAGCAGAGATGCAGAGAGAAAGAATCATAAATGACCTCATACATTCAAATGTTTACATCCACCTTGATATTTTAATAGTTTATAATCACTAGCCAACCGTGTTTAATATTATGTTTTAAAGTATATATTACAGTAGAGATATTTATTCTGTTTGTCTTTTTTTGTTCAGAAAGTGTCTTTGCAGCAGAAAAATCTTTATTCGGCTCAGTATCAAGATGCCTTTTGTTGTCTATCTCAAATGTCTTAAAGAGTAAAGCCTTTTTAATATCAGTAAATAAAAAAGCACAACCCCTTTAAAATTCTCAGATTTCTATGTATTTCATAGATATGTCGGGTTTTGGGGAGTGTAACTTACTTGTCTCCATTCAGTAAGTAATCCTGTGTATAACGTATGGTGTGTGGTTTCGCACATTTGAGGCCTGTTTTATTTATATTTATATCGAGAGTACACTTTTATATAAACATACATTTTTTGTTTACTTCGGTGTAGAAATAATTGCAACATTTGGTGCTCGCTGTTGCAGCACCCTCTTTGCAAGGTCTCATGAAATACTCAAAGCAGAAATTTCAAACTGCTGAGAAATTAGTGCATGCTAAAATCAGGATTGGTGCTTTAAATTTTTTTTCTGAATCCACTAGTATACCAAGTATTCATTCTTCTGCAACCACAATTTTTTTTTTTTATCATCTTATGACGAGAATCTGTTATGGAACTGCAGATATCTCCTGATAACATCATCATAGGTTTTCTTTCTGTCACATCCATCCTCTGCCTCGCTCATAAATGTATTCTCCGCAGAACCGAGTTCTCCACAGATGGCACACAGTTCACAGAGACTTCCTGTTCATTACTGCATGTTCCCATCTTTGTTTCATGGGCCAGTAAAGCATCTGGTCAGCACAGAAACTTGAGGAATGCCTTGCAGTCAATCATTGGGAAAAAAAAACAAACAAACAAAAAAAAAAACTTTCACAATCTGTGGCCACTCCATCCACACGCTCCTCTCGACCCACTCTCTTTCTGCATGACATCTTCCCTCTGACAGTTTTCCTCGTGAGGTTGAGAGTCTGATGACCTCAAATCAACAACCTATTCAGGAAGATGCTGGAAATATCCTGTCATTTTTTACAAATATGTCACAAGCTCCCTCTTACTGCAAACTCTGCGTGAACATTTATTTGGAATACAGTCGAATATGCAGGACAAAGAGTAGGTCTTCGTTAGGGATTTTAAAAGAACATTGTTTCTACCGTTTTTTTACTATTTGTAAAATTATTAATGCTGATGGCAAAAAGGAGAACCAGTATAATACATTCATGATTTATAACTTCACCTTAAATCTATGCATCAGGAATTATTGCTGATTAAAAGTACATTGCAAGAATATTTTTAAATTGAGATAATTAAAAAAAAAAAACCTCTCGTCTGTGTTCACTGGTTCCTGCAGTAATTCAATTATTAATCCTAACTCGATTTGGAGTTTAATGGATGGAGTTTAATTTGAAACAAAGCCAAAGGTAGAAGATTTATCCTGCATGTCTTCTGGTCACTCATAAAATCCTCTCTGCTGTAAGAAATCATGATTAGTACTTTGTGGAGATAGCTTGGATGTAATTCAGGTCATCTAAAGTTAACTGATGTATTTCATAGTGCGGTTTAAAAACAGCATTAAAACAAGATATATTTGCTTTAGATGGATTAGAAATCCATAGTAGATTGCAAAACTATTCATACCCACTAAGAATTTAATGTATTGTATTGATATTTTATAGATAAACGCAACGTAGCACGTAATTATGAAGAGGAAGGAAAATGAGAGATGGTTTTAAAAATTAAAAAGTATTTGCATTCTGCTCCGTTACTCTGATACTCTTAAAAAGAATCATGCGTTAAGTAGTTGTTGACAAGTTAGTACATAGCGTGCACCTGTGTGTAATTTGATATCAGCATAAATATATCTGCTTTGTGAAGGCCTCTGAGGTTTGCTAGAGAACATTAGTGAACTGAAGAAATATATGCATTCACAAGCAATTTTAAAAATATATATATTTGTATTTTTCTAGCAATAAAACGAGTTTGTCCAGATGGATCAGATTTTAGTATATGAGGCTTTTTTGGACCTTAGAGTTGAAATACTTTTTCACTCAAATGTATTTCACAACATAACACAAATGGTCTGTAAAAAGGAGTGTCACACTTTTAAAAGTGTGTAAAAAAAAAAGAGAGTAAATATTCATAAATAAAAAAAAACATACTAAATATTGAACTGAGCAACAAAGCATTTCTGTTTCTCCATGTGCTCTGCACTCGGTCATAAAAAGAGCTTTGTTTCTGCAAATTAATGAGAAATGCAACTCAGGCTACCGTTAAAATTATTCTCACTTTGATGTTTGGATAAATATCTATATAGGTCATCCCTCTATTTCAGCAAAAAAAACACATGCACAGCACATTATGCTTCTGTAAGGTGCTACTAAACTTTCACCATATAATTGCTGCATTCAAAACGATCTAAGCTAAGATTTGTGACAGAAAATATAAGCTCATGGTCATTCAGAAGAAGCTACATAATATTGCATCATTTTAAACCAGCTTTAAAAACGGATCAGGGTTTGTCATAAAGGTGCATGTATTGATGTTGGCCTATGCACTTTTTTTCCCCTTCAAACGCTTTCAACTGTAGATAGGAAAACAGTGCTGCCACCTTCTTTTTTTTACCATACAGATTCATCAAAAGAAAATCCTGTAACTTGTGGAAGGACTCGTCTTGATAGAGGACACCTGGTACTTTCATTGTTTAGATCTCTCATGATGAGATGTCTGCTATGACGCGGCTTTTTTGTGTTTGTTGTGACCAGCAAAAGCCGAGGTCTGTGAATGTAAAACTGCATGTTTGGTCAGCCAAACATGCAACCTATTGCTCATCTGTTCAAAGCTTTCTTTTCTGCACATCGATTTTGAAGAGGAGAAGGAACATCCTCACGTCAGATCCTGTGGTTGAAAAGATTAAGGCCGAGTTGTTTATCACGGTTAGCAATCTGAGATTGAATTAGCATGCTGCAAATTGCCTCATAAAGATCCACACATAAAACCGCTAAGCTGAAACATCTGCTCAATTGACTTGCTTTTATCACAAAAATGTGTTTCAGTTTAGTCATAGTGTATAGTATTAATTTTAAATGAAATTATGGAAAAAAAAGTTACAATATCACTATTTAATTCAAAAGCCAAAGGGAAGTTATGGGGGTTTGAAAGCATCTTAAAAATGTTGAGATAATGAGCAACTCTTACATGTATGTAAATGATTCTACAAAAACCCAGTGGACAATGTGTGAAACCACCAAGCTCTAATAAGAAGACTGCATCAGCAGCCGTCAGGTTTGGCCACAAGCTGTCATCTAGTATGAAAAGCTGAACTGCAAAAGTCTGTAAAAAGAAAGGTCAGTGCTACAAATATTGATGCTTTGGTTAGGCCTGATATATTTCTCAATAAACACCTTTATTTAATTATTTAACTTTAGTCTTCCATAGGAGCGTCAGGCAAAAAGATCTAATGACACAGAAGCATTTATGTCGGTTTTCTTCTCTTTCTGCATCCGTCTTTTAATACCTAATGTTGTTTTTGGTAATCCACCAAGTCTTTCAAACATCCAAAAGCCCAAGTTTATCAACGTTGAGGGGAAATCCTCGCTCTTCCTCCCCTCAGGGGAAACAGAGCTCTTGTTTCGAAACTGCTAATCTAATGCATTACCGACTAATCCATCGTGGAGAAAATAAAAACCAGTGTTTGTTTCTGTTGCTCAGAAAATACACACGGGAAATAAGAATTTTCAAAAATAACTTCATGAATTCTGTAGAGAGTTATGAAAATCCTGTTGTCTGCAGAAAATGCATTACTTTTGCAGAAATAACACTCCACAGAATAACTCTGACTGGCTGCTGTTGCGTTTGATATTATTACCTACAGATATACAATGAAGAAAGGCGACACTTCAAGCTGGCGAAGAATGAGCCGCGCAGGATTGTGGAAAAGGTGGCTTTGGATATAGAAAAACTCCTGGCAAAGAAGCGTAAGGCACTTGATGTAAGTATACCGTATTGTTCAAACACACGGTTTATGTATTTGTTTTGTTCCTGGGTGATATAATCTCATACAGGACAAAATTGATGTAACAGTTTTGTGAGAAAAAAAAATAATTTCTTGTTTTCCCCCTCTAATTCAATTAATTTGTAGATTAATTTACTTTTTCTCAAAAGACTATTTGTAACTAAGGTAGATTGCAAATCAACTCTCTAAAACAAGAGCACTAACTGAACATAAGTGTGGTTTCATTGTCAGATTTTTTAAGTTAGACATGTTGCTTTACGTACGGCTGTGATGTGATGTTTCTTTGTCTGAAATGTGTAGCGTTTAGCGAGTGAAGCAGAGCGGCTCCAACGGGAACATCTATGGCAAGATGGACTTAAGGTAAGAACAGAGTCACAGTTTATGTATTTAAGGTTCCTAAAATTTAGTCTTTTTGCTGCATCTCCTCATAAGAAACATATTTTTACTCAAAAAAGAAGATTGTGAATTGAGCTTCCTCCTTAAGGTAGCTGACCTTAGAAACAGGACATTGAGCTGCTTACAGACGGATGAATGGATCAACCAAACTATTCTAGGTTTTGAATTGATTGTTTTCACATTAGCATTGTTTGTTGCAAGGAACTGATTGGACTGCAGTAAATGACAGCTGATTATTACAAATTATTACAAGTGAGTGACAGCCAAGTGTCGTGTGTTTAGACTCTCTTTGGCCGTAGTTTATTTTGTGACACTTCAATGCTGTAAAATGTTTTAAAAGGTGGAAAAGCCATCAAGAAAATACAATTAAGTTGTTTTGAAGTCAAAACATCAGCCGTAGGTTGGAAGCAACTTTTATTTAAAAACCTTTTTGTAAAACTGAAAATAATGAATTAATTCCTTTCCCCAGTAGATGAGCAGACTTCTCATTAAATGGTTGAAATGAACCAAAAGCAGAAAGGCATTAAAACTGCTTACTTATTTGCTTCAGTCAAATAGTCAGTGAAAATTCATGAACACCATCAAATACCAAATGATTTCCTAATGCTGTCTTGAAAATCCATGGGCTGGAGTGAAGTTCTGATGGTGTAACCTGGAGTAAAACTAACTTTCCTTCATGTTAAATTGCAAACAAAAACACTTGTTCTTTTCACTTTAACTGTAAAAAAAAAAAAACTATTTTATTTATTTCTATATTGGCTTTGACTAGGAATTTGACCAAACAGCTGAATTTGTCTTTCTTGTGACCGAAGGAGTAGCAACCTTCCTTCAGCTGGGTGGGCAGCAGCCAGTATTTCCTACATTTTCTCTGGCATCTCATTAAAAGGATTTTAAATTGCAAAGTGCTATGAGATTTTTTTTTTTTTTGAGGGATTAAAGGGGGCGACATTAAAATGTAATTGTTTGACACATTGACACATGTAAATGACCCATGCCAACGACTGGAAATCTGCAGTTAGCCTTTATGACTTGACTTGACTTTCTACTTTTATTACTAAAGGACATATAATGAAAACATAAAAGTACAATAACCTGTCAGTTCTATAATTTGTTTTTAACCTAAGTGAATTTGCAAGTTTGAAGACTTGTTGTCACTGCACTTAAAACAGAAATTTAAGCTTTTAATACAAACATAATGCATCTGAAGGCAACAATTACTTCTCAGTTGAATGATCAAAATGATATGAAAGGAGGCTTTATAGACCATTAAGATACAGTTTTCAAGTAACCTTGCAGTAGAAATAATGATGGCGTTATTGTAAAGCGTGAAGAGATCCACAGTAATGTCTAAAAACCAGCAAATGTTTCTGGGGGGATTTTCAGCACTCTTATTCCTCCTGTTTTTGTCTTTGCACGAGGATAGCAGACTGAGAGAGCTGCTGAGTTTGGGTTTGGACCAGACAGTTTGGTAATCAGAAAGAAGCTAAAAATAGGAACACCTCTCAGTAGATGCTGAAGCATGTCGTGCATTTTCAGAAACTCAGACTAACAGATGGTGATGGTCCACACAGCCGGTCCACTGAATCATAGCGTGACAGTCCTGAGCAAAGAAACAGTGCTGGACATTTGGTAGTTACAGCAAACAGAAAAAGTTATTTCTAATGCCATCCTTTGTGATCCTACTAATACTGTTAATTTTAGTTTTTAACAACGAGAACATCGCAAGTTCAAATCTTGATTTTGGCATTAAGCAACTTTTCATTTGTACTTGTTAAACATTCTTTGATTTGAGTAGCGAGAAGAACGGAGAAGGTTTGTGGATGGACTGACTGGTTCATGGCAACTGGTGGAAAATCAACAAATATGTTTGGTTTAGTGAGAAAAGGGTCAACTAAGCTAAAGTAGATCAATAATTTAAGGAAGGATTTAAAGACAGTGTTAGGACACATTTGTAAATAATTCACATAGCGAGAACCAGTCCGGTATTCACGGATACGGGAATCTCTCTGCTGTATGTAACTATGCTGCTACAGTTACATATGGCTACATGTGAAATTGTATAACTTGTATTACATATAGTAGCATGTAGTCGTAACTATATTATAAGTCTGGGGTAAAATAATCCTCATCCAACCTGTGATTTTTCCTCCACTAAGTTCCCTCAGTGCACCTGAATGACACAAGATCAGAAAGGAAAGAGAGGAAAAGTGTTGGAAAAATAATTTTCTTGTTCTTACTGTTTGAGTTAAATGTAAGTTAGCAATCATTTTTAACCTTTTTTTTTTGTGGTGAATCCAGACTCTCATTTGACAAGTGCATTCATGTGACTGCTCATCCTCATGGCGTTTCACTGCCTTCATCATCTCTCTCCATCTGCTTTCCTGCAGGAGCTTGACATGGCCTACTATGACTCCAAAGCTGATTTGGAATATGTAAGTGCTGGATAAACAAATTTAGTAAAACTGACAAGGATTACAGGGCTTTCCTTTTCTGTTGGGTTCACGCTCGTAGTTTGCTACTAATTTGCTTCCATGTCTGAAGTTGAGGAACATGTTAAAAAGTTCAAGAGGGGAAAAAATGGAGCACAAGGCAGCTGAGAAAACACCAAAAGCTGGTGAAGACGCCACATTCAAAACACCAAACTAAAAAAAAAAAAAAAAAAAGTAATGATAACATGACCTCAAGCTTAAATTTGGTGTCATAGAGTAAATATTTATACTTTGATTTAGGTAGAAGGAAGTCTGGATCAGTATTCCTTGTTAACAGGAGATTGAAGACCTAACAAACCAGCACCGTACCCAGGGATTTAAAACTGCTCTGTGGAGTGACAAAAAAATGATTGCTTGCAACAAAAACTGTAATTCAAAATATCAAAGTCTGTCAGCTTTCCTCCAGCCGTTGCAATTTCTGCTCCGGTCCCAGCAATATCACCCTGTTGTGTGCAGATACAAACACATTCCTCTTAAAAATGCATGTCACCAGAACGGTCTGCATTTTACTCCTGCAGGTTTACCTGCTCTCCAGTAATGGAGCTGTCAAAACATTTTGCCTTAGGAAACCATCGCATCAATCAGTAGAAATGTCTGTCATTTAAAAAGCCTGTTCAAGCTAATGGAACAAATGGTGGACTGAAGGGAAATTACCAACAGACAGTCAGACTGCAGCTACGCTCAAATGCGCTCCTTTCTTTTCCTCAGGCACAGAAGAAAAAAAGTCACAGCTGAAACAAATTTTCACAAATTTTTGTTTTGAGCGAGTTATTTATTGAAGAGGAATTGGACAAAGCTGTTGAAAAATGATGCCTTTTCTTATCTGATCTATTTTACACTCAGAGACTACATCCGACGTAACTCTTTGGTCTGCCTGTTGACTCCCTGCTCGAGTTTCCTCCCTGAGCCATAGCATGAAGTTTTCCCTCGGGTTTGCGTTGTTCCTTCCCATAAGTCCCTAATTCCAGTTGTTTCATTATCTCTGGCCACAGCATGTTTCCTGCATAGATGATCTATGTAGCTAAACGTCCTCGAGCTGCAAAAAAGTGGCCACACATCCATTCTATACATCACTGTTAAAATGGCCTTTTTCCAGGAAAAGGATCCATTCAGTTATTAGTGTGAGATATTTCCAGTCATAGATATTACAGATGCAAAATGCATCATTCATTTTTTTATAAGTACTTTCTGCTCTTTGTTTTTTTTTTTTAAATGGCTCTTAAAACTTTGTTTTTAGGTTGTCTTGATCTAAAAACTTATCATTTAACCTACATTGTATTTTGAACTATCAAAGGAGAAGTTGGAAGTTATCACAATGAAAAGGTAAAGTTTATACTTCAGTTTCTACACTCTTGCTTTGACAGTACTCCATGGACGGAGAGGCAGAGGTGGAAAACCCCTCCCAACTCAAACTGGAGTTTGTGTACGATCCAAACTTCAAAAATAACGTCAACTTCTCGCACACTGCCGTTCAGATCCCGACAGATATTTACAAAGGAGGTGAGTGGTGCTCCCATTATGTCACTTTGAGAGCAGGATCCTGCAAACTTGCTCCTCACTTAATATTCTTATGTGACATATTTGTGGTAAACATAATTTTACTTAATAAGCTGAGATGTCAAGAGATTTAGCAAGTCTTTGTTAATGAAGATTTATAATGAATTTGCTATGTTATCTTTAAGAGTTTCATTAATTCAAACTCCACAAGTTAAATCAGAACTTTAATAAGCTTCTCTAAAGTTTTGTTTTGTGCCTTTATGTTACTTGAGCAAAAAGGCAGCATCGAATTTTTGATGTCTAGAAATTGTTTTTGTGATACTTGTTACCGTTTTATTTGTGGATCTAATTTATCTCTCTTTTAAAAGTGTGTTTTTCTTGTATAATCACTGGTAATGAAAAATCTTTCTTATTTTTCTGTCTTCCTTTCTCTCCTTCCTTCAGTCTTTTCTTCCTTTTTGTCTTCATTTATGAAATATGAAAACTGATACAGACAATATAGGGTTCGTAAATATGGCATATGTTGTTTCCACATTTAAATTTTATGTTTAATGTTTATTATAAATAAAAAGACAATGAAGACACGTCTCATATTTCAAGATGTGTCAAATCATGGTTTTGCACATTTTCTTCATTTGTTAGAAATATCAACAAGAAGACACATATATGTTTTTGCTGGTGTCTGTGGAGTATTTTACGTGCAGGTTTTCTCTTCTGTCCTCAGCTCCAGACATCCTGAATGAGCTGAACTGGACGCAGGCGCTGGAGAGAGTGTTTATGGAGAACAGCAGGGAGGATCCGTCGCTGCTGTGGCAGGCGTTTGGGAGCGCGACAGGAGTCACTCGCTACTATCCAGGTGGGGCTTTAAGCAGCTGCCTCTGCTGTTACTGTAAACTAACTCTTCAACCACAAAGTTATACAAAGACACTGAGTTATTTATGCATTGCAGCATCTCCGTGGAAAGCGCCCGACAAAATCGACCTGTACGATGTCCGGAGGAGGCCTTGGTACATTACGCTGCGTAAAAAAACCCTGGATATGTTGACATATTGTAAAGTAAAGATAGATTTAGGTTTTTTACTACGTCTTTCTTTGTCTCAGGTACATCCAGGGGGCTTCATCTCCCAAAGACATGGTCATCCTTGTTGATGTGTAAGTACAGAGTCATGTTTTTGAGGTTTTTCTGGGAAATTGAAGAAGTGCATTAGGTAGCGCTTCAGGGGACGGTAACCTACAGATAATCTAAGTTTTAACATGATGAATTTTTTAAATTTGGGATTGGAAAACTGTTTTATGGAGTCATGATCAGATTAATTTTCCATTCAAGAGATCACTGTATACATGTCATTTCTAAATGTGGTTGCGTTGGACGCTTTTGACCAATGTCCTGTTTAAGCATCTATTTATATATTATTGTCAACCATCTAGCTGCAGACTTGAAGGGAGACAGTTCTCCATTTTCATTATTTAATCCACTTTGTGCAAATCACCTGAACTGCCGACAGCAAAACCGACTCAAACATGATGCATGATCATTTATTAGGTGACTCCTGCAATCATTTCTCTAGTCAATGTTTTAAAAACATTCAAATTTTACCTTGTATTAAGTTCTAGGTCTTTGCCTCATTATCCAAATTTAACTGTACTAATTCCATGTAACTACAAAGCTACCAAGATCTTATTTACCACATCACTTAACCAAGTTCTGGCTAATTACAACAATCAGTTCAAAAGACTGAAACCTCTTCTGCCACTGCTCATGTTTGTGTTGCCTCCTGCGTTTGATCAGGAGCGGCAGCGTCAGCGGACTCACGCTCAAACTGATCAAGGCGTCTGTGATGGAAATGCTGGACACTTTATCTGACGACGACTACGTCAACGTGGCCAGAGTTGGTATCTGCATGGATTCCTGCCTCGTGATTAGTCACGAATCATTACTCCTCTTCACCTTTTGTCCTTTACAGCAGACTGTCTCCTGCTGTGTTTCAGTTCAATGAGAAGGCTGAGGCAGTGGTCCCTTGCTTCAAGCATCTGGTCCAGGCTAACGTGCGAAACAAGAAGATTTTCAAGGAGGCCGTGCAGCAAATGCAAGCTAAAGGCACCACTGACTACAAGTCTGGGTTTCATTTTGCCTTCAACCAGCTTCTTAACGTGAGTTACTCTGTGACTTACTGTACCAGGAGGAAAACGAGCTCCAAACACACTATGTTTTGTCTCTGTATCAGCCTATCACGCATATTTATTACTGTATTTTACAGAAGACAAACGTCCCGCGGGCTAACTGCAATAAAATAATTATGCTGTTTACTGACGGAGGGGAGGATAGGGCTCAGGATGTCTTCCTGCAATATAACTGGCCCAACAAAACGGTCAGTGTTATCGTGGTATATTCCAATCAATCTTCCATGCATGAAATTGATGGATTTTATTGCTTGGATCCCATTTATTTTCTCTCTGCCTCCTCCACCAAGGTCCGAGTGTTTACCTTTTCCGTGGGTCAACATAATTACGATGTGACGCCTTTGCAGTGGATTGCTTGTACTAATAAAGGTGAGCCGACATTTTTCTATCACCGTGTTTTATATCCATTTACTTTGCAAAACGTCACCATAAAGAGAGACCGTTTCAATGATTTAGAGACAGCAGCTCCAAAACCAAGTCAGCAGTGAAAGCATAATGAACAGCATTTTGTTATATAAGAGACTTTAGCTATACATCATACTTTATACAACCACTGTTTCCTACAAGACCTGAATAATTTTGTTTGCAGACATATTCCTTCTTTTATTATGATTAATATTTTACCCTCATGCATTTGAAAAAAAAAAAGATAAGTTTTGCGTAGACATACTTTTTAAACTATAAAAAACAAAACACTTGGACATAATCCTTTTATGTTAAAGGAGAAAAAAGTATTTTATTTCAGCGTCGTTTCCTTTTACACGCTTTTTCCTTCCAGTCCTTTCTGTTAGCTTAGCTACAAAAAATAATCACTAAAATAAACAGTATTAGAATGTGTTTTTATTTATCTGACCAATTTTCAGTAAACTATTAAAGATAACAGTTTAAAGACATAATTCAAGTTTATGTTTAGCAGAACATGTGGTGTAATTGGTAGAATATGCTGCATTTTCCCAGAGA
This sequence comes from Poecilia formosa, assembly GCF_000485575.1. Lineage (NCBI taxonomy): Eukaryota > Metazoa > Chordata > Actinopteri > Cyprinodontiformes > Poeciliidae > Poecilia > Poecilia formosa. Next base: position 6,211,492 of record NW_006799941.1, on the reverse strand, counting down.
TTTAAAGAAACCGAACAAAAGTTAAAACAGCAAACCTAAAATGTTACGATTGAGTTGAATTGTAAGAAAAACAAATAGCTCAGATCTGATATCGAGCATGAAGGAAAGCTCACAAGGATCAGGAAATAAATAAAGAGACCTGCGGGCTGTATACATATTTTGTGAATGTGGAAACTCTGATCCACTAAAACTTTGACGAAATAAAAAAGATGCTTATTTAGTCTAAGGAGGATGCCAGGAGTACCAACTCTGCCACCAGAGATGATCCAGCTGTGTCTTCCTTCAGTCAATTATTCTTATGTGGACTGATGACTTAACCGTGAGAGCTTCAAAAAAACTCATTAGGAAAGGCCTTATATGAAACGTGGCTGTGAAGATGCAATTCTTCACAGCAGGGAAAAATGTAGCCTGTCTTAAATTATTCAAGAATGGGACCTACAAACCCAGTTTTTGACTTAAATTCACTCAAAAACATTAGATACACTTAAACAGGATATTTTATGATTAGAACAATACCATCCAACAAAATCAATATGAACAATTAATCAAGTCTTAGGACATTAAACCAGCAAAATAAAACATCTTGAACTTAATGCTATTCTGGGAGAACTATAATTTCTTGGAGGAGATTTTAAAGTTACAGTTATAAATGCTCAGTTTTACTAATTTACTTAAACCTTCTGTTTTACTTGCTCATTTTTAACTTTTGTGTGTAGGTGCATTGCTTTTCTGGACATCATACTGAATATAAACTGACTGAGATATTTACATTTTAGCTGAAACATAAAAACATTTTGATAGTTTGCAGAATGACATTCTACACAAATATACGTGTTGGATAAAACAAAAAGTAAGCAATGTCAGCTTCATGTCGGTTTCCCCCTTGTCTGGTTTTAGAACTGATATTTTATAAAACTGAGCTGAACTCAATATTCTTTACTCTGGTTTGGTACATTATGAAAGAGCCTACAGGAGGTTCTGCTGTAACTGGTTCCTATCTTGATTTTTATTTTTATTTAATTTTTTAAATGTACCTCATGTGGAAAATCATAATTTTTCTAGATGGATTTTGCACGTCATTATGCACATCATAATGATGTGCAAAATCATCATTATGATGATGAATACAGAACATTTCTGTATATCTTCTGTGAAAAAATACAGAAATTGCTGTGGTGTCATAACCAGTTAAGCAAGCATCACCACCTTTCAAAAGTATTCAAACATCTTTATCTTGTCCACATTTTGCCACAAACGTGAATGTATTTTATTTTAAATAATGCAAAATGATCAGCACACAAAGTTATTCATATTTGGAAAGTGGACAGATTTTCTTTTTCTTTTAAAAGATTTATTAATTGACAACGCATCAAAATACAGTTGCCATTTTTTGTATAATGTGTAAGAAGTAATTTTTCTGTATTTCATTTTTTAAATAAAAAAAATTAAAAAGCATGAAGGTTTACAGCTTAGGTGAGACGACTATCTCTTAGGTGTGACGGTGAAGCTAGCCAGATTTAGGAAGATGAATGGAGGTAATTAGACCACAACTCTTGAAGAAGGTGCAAAAAATTGTAAAAATATGAAGTTTATCTTTGAGCTGGAAAGCAAGACCCAAAACATACAGCCAGAGCTAAAAATTAATGGTTTATATCGAAACATTTTAGAATGGCCCTATCAAAGTCCAGAGGAAAGTTTAAATGAGTCTGACCTCTTTTGTGAAGGAAAATCCAAAAAAGAAACATCAGTTTCTACATGTACAAATCATGTTTTTAACTTCAGGGTACAGATATGAAATGATTTAGGAGCTATTTCCAAGCATCTTAAATGTAGATAAAAGGAGAAATAAAATCTGGATGACTGGATTTCATTTGATTGAACTGGATTGGATTGGACTGGATTAGCACCAGTTCAGAGTTTTAATCTCATAATCTTTGTTCTTTGGGAGCTTTTATGGTTATGATTTTTTTTTTTGCCTGATCTGAATAAGTACACTGACATTTATTGCTGTGTAATATTCCTCTCTAAGCTCCCTGTCTGTGCGATTTAGGTGTCTGAGTCACAGTTTTAAGTAACATCTACTCAAATCCAGAATATTCATAAACCCCACAATGTGTTTCCTCTGATCTCACACATGCGGTCTCTTTTCTTTCTCTCTGTCTGTCTGTTTTCCCCCCTCTGCGGCCTGCCAGGTTACTATTTTGAGATCCGCTCCATCTGTGCCATACGGATTAATACCCAGGTGGGTTTGCTTGGTTCCTCTGATGCAGCTGATCCCTCAATCACTGTTTTACTTCACGCATCCATCCTCGTTTTGAGGCGTTCCCGCTCTGCGGCTTGATGTTGTGTTTTTGTTTTGGGATCTGGCCCTCACATCGGCTGTGTGTGTGTTTCATCAGGAGTACCTGGACGTGCTGGGGCGCCCCATGGTTCTGGCAGGCGGCGAGGCCAAGCAGGTTCAGTGGACCAACGTGTATCAGGACGCTCTGGTGAGTTTCTGAGTCTGCTCAGTCAAACACAGGAAATAAATCTTACACACTGGAGAAAACGTGGATTGTTTGAATATACATAAGTGGTTCTGAACTTCTTCTTTTCAGGGTCTCGGCCTGGTAGTGACGGGGACTTTGCCTGTGTTCAATCTCACTATGAGTGGAAACTCACAGGTAGGAAAACTTTTATTTCCCCCCCCAGTTTAGTTTGATTGTCAGACGCTTAAAAGTTCAGATTTAACATTTTTATCTGTTTTCTTCTTTATGATTTTTCCAGAATCAGTTGATATTAGGCGTCATGGGAGTGGATGTACATCTAGATGAGATAAAGCGACTGACACCACGCTATAACGTATGTACAGCTTAATTTTTCTTTTTAACTCGCTACACACAGCAGCAGAGCAGTTCAAGTCTCGGTTTTTGTCTCTGGAACAGCTCGGAGCCAACGGATACATATTTGCCATCGATCCAAATGGATATCTGCTCCTCCATCCTAATCTCCAGCCGAAGGTGACCCATATCTGAGCACTGAGAGGTCGCTATGTTTCGGATTTCTGGGAAGGCTTATGTGATTTCTGTTTGACTCGTCCCAGCCTGTGAATCTCCCTGAACCCGTGACCTTGGACTTCCTGGATGCAGAAGTAGAGGACAGTAATAAGGAGGAGGTGAGTAGCACATAAAAGTGCAAAATATTATTAGTTAGTTGGTCTCTCACCAGTCCATTGTTTGTACTGGTAACTAAAGGACTGCTCAAACAAACAAAAAAATAATTGACTTTCTTTTACTCAGATTCGACGACAGATGATTGATGGGAAACCAGGGGAAATGCAGATAAAAACTCTCATTAATTCTGTTGATGGCGTAAGTAAATTGAAACAATATTTATATTTCCAGACTTCTTTGTTGCCTAAGTGATGAAATATATTCCTCCAGCTAGTTTTATTCTACTTCTGTTTTATATCAAAACTCCCAATCTAATGTCATCCTTCCGTCCGTCCCTCCGTTCTCCGTACAACTATCCATTGATGAAAACAATTATACAAATTGACAACACAGAAAATTTGAATCTTGACAAGTATGAAAAATGTGTGTCTACCTTTTTCAGTAACTACATTTATCAGTTATCTACAGATTTCTTTTGACTGTGTGCAAATATCCTGTTGGTTTTAAGTAATAAATTGGCAATATATAAATAGAATTTATTTAATAATCTAGTTTTTCATGGTTTTAAAGATTTAATTATAGTACGGCCACCACTTGGTGTCACTGTGCACCACATTACAGACAGTGCTCTGCAGTAGTCTTATGAAACAATGTGAAAGAGCCGACTTCATTGTCTTACACATGTTAAGAAATTACACCCCTGACATCCCTAAGAACTTATTTTCACATAAATTTAATATAATCTCTCAAAGCAGATCAACTTTTGCCCAAACTGAATGGCAGAGAGGTGGATGGATACAGAGTAAACTTTTCACACATAATTCTGTTAATTCTGCAGCATAGAACAGGAAGTAGTTCTGCTGTGAAATAAGTATATGATTAGGTTTATATAGGTGAGACATGTAAACATTTAGAAAAGGACAAAGAAAGCATCAAAATCTGAAAATGCAGCTCTTGTTTTACCTCTGTTTTATATATAATTTAAACATTGTTGGAGGATTTAGTACCTATTAATCACTAAACACCAAAACTAAGAAATAATCCTGGGGATACATTTCAGTTTGAATTATAGTGAGTGGGAGATGAAGTTAAATCAGTTGTAATTTGTCATTAAATTAGGAAGGAATGGAAAATAAAATGAAATGATAGAGTTTCTGAAAATATTTTTCAAAACTTGACATCTGTACGTTGACAAACACATCTGTATTATGGCAGCAATACATCGATGAGGCATACAGAGGCTACACCTGGACTCCAATCAATGACACCGATTACAGGTAAACTCAAAAAAGAATATATTTTTTTACATTATGTAGCTTTTCCTCTCCTGCTGTATCTCCTCAATAATTCCTCTATGTGTTGGGCTGCTGCCACCTGCAGTCTTGGTCTGGTATTACCTCCGTACAGTGAGAACTTCATCCAGGCAGACCTGAGCGATGTGATGGTGCAGCTCCAGTGTGAGTAGAGGAAGGAGTTTGTCTGTGTGACATAGCATCATGACAACCATGAGAGCTCAAAGAAGCGTCTCTGCTTTGTGCTTTAGATATGCAGTCATTGTTGCCGAGCTCCTTTGAATCCTCAGGGCATGTTTTTCTGGCTCCCAGGTGACCATCTTTACTTTCTTTGATTGTGGTTTAAATGAAAGAATTTGTTTCATTCATTCTTTTGTATCTGCAGAGAATACTGCAAGAACCTGCAGCTTTCTGATAACAACACACAGTTCCTGCAGAACTTCCTCTCTCTCATGCTGGATATCTCCCCAGAGTCTGATGAATGTGAGTTCATGCACGCACGCACGCACGCACACACACACACACACACAGAGTCCCTACCTTAGAGTTCAGGACACACACAGATAGATAATCTGCCTCTTTTTCATTTTACAGGTGACCAAGGTCTCATCCACAACCTTATCCTGGATTCCAGGATTATTGGTCAGCTTGCTTCTCGCGTTTGGAAGAAACAGGATCTGAATGCGTGAGTCGGCTACACAGTGAGCGAAAAAGCAAAGCCTACTCACAATCACTAAACAAACTAATGCCGACTGAATAATAATTACAGGTACGGCTTCCTGGCTGTTTTCGGATCCACGCATGGAGGAATAACTCGAGTTTTTCCCAACATGTGCGTAAAATCAGCAACAGAGGCAGAAATGTTTTAAACGAACGCAGACCTTTTTGCTTGACATGCTTCGTCGTCTGTGTTTCTGGTCCTTAGAGCTGCCGAGTTATGGGACGAGGATCCAGAACCGTTTAATTCGGATTACTACAGAAGGAGCCTGGATAATAAAGGCTACATGTTCAGACCTTCACTGAGACCCTGTGAGTAACACAGCAAAACGCAGAATACAAATCAAATAAAATCATGACAGCTAACGTGCAAATACAGTAATTCCCTCATGTGTTTGTCCTGAGCAGCAGATGACGACCCTTTTGGGGCTGAAAATGGCACCACAGGAATCCTGGTTAGTTCAGCTGTCGAGGTGGATTTAGGAGGAAAACTGCTCAAGCCTTCAGGTGAGAAACAACTTCCCTCTGATATTCAGGAAACCACTTTACCTTTTAATTTAAGCACTCACATGTTATTGCTTCTCCTGGTGTTTACGTGGATTGTTCTCCAGTGATTGGAGTGAAGCTGGACCTGGAGGCATGGGTGGACAAGTTTAAAATCCTGGCCAGCAACGTGTCAGATAACCGACAGGGGTCACACAAGGTACACCACAGACCTTCTGTCCTTAATTACAGCGTTAGAACGATCCAGCTTTCAGCCTGGCTTTCTATTTTATTTAGAACATTTTATTTTCTTCACCTCACCTTAATTGTTCTATGTAACCTTACTGGTGTATGCCGTTCTCTCTGTGTAGTTGCTTGTTTTGTTGTCCATTTATGTTTTTTTTTAAACACAGAGTTTTTTTAATCAGTGTATGAAATGAAATGTGCTCTGCATCTATGAATAAAGTTGTCCATAACTCTTCTGATTTTGGTTTTTCCTGAATAGTGTGGACCATCCAGAAGCTGTGAGATGGACTGTGAAGTAAACACAGATGTAAGAACTTTTCCTCTTTTCAATTGTGACACCAGAGCTCATTGAGTAAATGATAAATATTAATCTACTGCTGAGTCTGCAGTGTCTGATGCTGTTACAGCAAAAATGGGAGAAATGAAAACGTCTGAGCACAGTTCATCTAACTGGTGCTACTGTTTTGTTTTTTTTTAGGACTTGCAGTGCTATCTCATCGATGATGGCGGCTTCCTCGTCATGTCCAATCAGAGAGATCACTGGAAGCAGGTGGCTGTTTTGTTTCTGCAACGATGGAATAAATCTGACATTACGTTTAATCGTTTTCCGCTGCTTAAAATGATGCAAAAACCCTAAGTACAAATTAATTGAATCGTTTTTTTTGCATTTGACCTCAGATTGGCCTCTTCTTCGGTGATGTGGACCCGTTCCTGATGTATGCGCTCTACAACAACTCCATCTTCGCCCGTCGACAGTCCTTCCAGTACCAGTCTGCGTGCGAAATGGTCAGCAGAAGCCACACTGGAGCAGCGCCGAGAGGGATCTATGTGGTGAGTCATGCAGGCAGGGTTTAAATGGTGGAAGGCAGCTGCACTGTTGTCTCACTGTTCACCGTTTCTGCAGCCGTCCATAGGCGACGTCTTGAGCTTGGCGTGGTGGACGTCCACACTGGCATGGTGAGACTAGAGCTAGCTTGTAATAAATCAGTCCAGATGTGGACATGAACCTGGTTCATTGTTGATTTACGGTCATACATTTACTATTTTAGTGATGTTTATAAAATGAACATATTTTTTTTAATGTGTTTCTGTTCTAGGTCTGTGATTCAGCAGCTTCTCTATGGACTCGTTTACAGCAGCTGGCTCCACCAAGGTGACTCAGTCATCCATGAACATGAAGATTTTACAACTTTAGCTTCCATTTTTTTTACTGGATTTCATTCATGACATAGCCAATGCCGTAACCACACCTTGGTCTATTTATTTCCAGAAGCAGGATGGTTAAGATGAAGCAGATATTTTCTTCTCATACTGACCTTCGAAAGTGCTTCACAGTAGAACTACATTCAACCATTTAAAACAAAAAACAAGCTGAAGTTGAACTCAACATGTTCACTACAAGACTTGTGCTCTCCACAATGAGCCACAGAGTCTTGAAAATAGTATTCAGACCCATTCAGCCTTCTATGTTTAATGATTTAAATGCAAGAACTTAGCATCTGTTGATTTTGTCTTTTAGATGACATTTTTATTGACGCTTTTGAGACCAAACAAAGCAGCTGTGTGACCATCCAAAGCCAGTTCTACTTCACAAACACCACCAACTCCTACAACGTCCTGCAGGACTGTGGAAACTGCTCGCGGTCAGCGCTTTCTCCAGCATCAGCAAAATATGTTTGAGTGCACTTTTTATCTGTGCTCTTAGGCTAGTTCTGTCGGCACGGGTGGGCTAACTATCCATCAATGTCTCCCACAGGCTGTTCCACTCAAAGAGGATTGAAAACACCAATTTGCTCTTTGTGGTGGCTGAGACATTGCCCTGCAGCTCCTGTGAGATTGAGAAACTGTCCCAGATCAAGAGGGAGTGTATCCTTTCTGCCCCCTCACACTTGCTGTGCCGTTTTCATCTCATCTGAAAGTGGAAATTTCAAATGTGTTTCCAGTTGGCTTTCTCTAACTCAGTGCAAAAAGTTCAGGAGGAAAATCCATGTGAACTGCTGAGCAATGCGCGATATCGTAGAGGTCCAACTCCCTGCTTTGACTACAGTGCCTTAGTAAGAAGGAAGTCTTATATTTGTGCTTTGAGTTCTCACCTTAGAATGGAACATTAAGCGGAAACAATTTAATTAATTTTGGTCCGAGAAGGACGTGGAATTGTTTCCTGTATGTGCAACAAATTAGTCTTTTACATTATTCATTAAATTTTAAATCACAATAATTCTTATGGCACTTGGATTAAGAAGCGTAAAGTTCTTTAATCGTTTTTAAATTATTTTTTAACAGCTGATGAAGCTTATTTTCTGGTAAAAGTTTGCTAAATGTTTGCATGTTAATAAACTGAAACATAACACTGAATCGGCTGCATCAGGACAGAAGATGCAAGTTATTCTGCTGTTCATTCTCCCTGTGCAGATGTGCACAACAGCATATGGCTAAAAAAAATTGCTCCACTCAGCAAAAGTGAGTTAACTCAAACCCAAAACTGAAATGTATGCTACCTAGTTTTAAAGTACTCATCCTTTTTTTTTTTTAACTGCATATGCATCTAAAACAGGATTTGCAAGCTTGCAAACATCAACTAAATTTTACTGTTGGTTTATTCTGTTTGTAAAATGAAAACGCATTCAGAAGGATTTTCTACCAATGTTTTTCTCTTTCTTTCACTCAGGAAAACACGTCAGAGTGTGGTCGAGGTTCTTCACTGCAGGCCTCTATAGGAACCCTTCTCTTCATTCAGCTCATTCTGCCTCTCTTTCATCTCTCACACATCCAAACACTCTGACATGTTCCATCTCCTCGGATTTAGGCTCGGATCTACGGAAGGTCAGATCAAACAGCAACTGTGATGATTTTTTTTTTTTTTTTTTTTTTTGCTGACTACTCACAGTGTATTGTGCTTTGAATTGGAAAGTCCTGTATCTGCCCCTGATATTTGTTTCCCTGCCTTATTTCCCTGCCTTATTTCTTGGCTTTTTGAGGGCTCAAATGCAAAATCCTGGAGGGAAATGTGTCGAATGCATGCAGCTTAACCTTGTTGAGAACATTAGATTTTATCTCTGTTTTCCACATTTAACAGTAAAAAAAAGGTCACAGAGGCAGTCAAGGTTTACCTTAAAGAGGAGTGAATAACAATGAATTATAAATCTGCTTGTTTTAATATGCTTTCAATGAACTGAGATCACAAAGGGTGTCAGAAGCACATTATTACTGGGGAAGTTTCTGCATTCCAACTTTGTACTGTATTTTAAAAGCGTTGCAGCATTTGTGTCTTACGGTTGTCTGTACAGAAACTGATCTGAGGCATTTATCATTCCTGAAGCCTGTAAAGTGTAAATATAAGAGTCAGGTGCTGAGTGAGCTTCAGACAAAAATATGTTGTTTTCTTATACGTTGCTTGTATTGTCCAGAAAGGACTCCTTTGGCATTCAGTCAGTTTCGATACTAAATCAGCTCTATAACTGATCACATGCATGGAAAACAGTGTGTAAAGCTTTGAAATTTATTTGAGCAAAGAAAATCGGATTTGGAAACCTAATTTCATGCTGTGGAAGTTTGCTGAACTTTTACTGGTGAAAAAAGAATTAAACATAAAAGTCTGCAAGCAGATTTTCTTTAAGAAAAAAAAAAAACTAAACAGATTCAATGTTCATTTTATCTTGAATGACTATTTAAAATAATTTCAGTATGAAGAGGACCAAAAATACATTACGTTCATCCATCCAGCCACAGTCTAACCATTTGGTTTTTGCAGGGGCCAGTAGACAAAACAGAACCCTGAAATCACACCAAAGATCAAGTTAGTTTGACAAATTAACCAAACGTTCATCATCTTTAGCTGTGGGAGTAAGACAGTATAACTGCATGCATGGATGCAGAAGGAGACATGCAAACTTGAAACAGATTCCAGGATTTAAACCCGAGGTCATCCTGCTGTGAAACAACAGCACCAACATCTGCTCCACTCTGTGGCTGCTGATTGAATCAAGTTAAAGAATAAAATGGTAAAATGCCCTTAATTTAGGCTGGAACTCCTGGAAATGACTGTAACCATTAAAGTAAGTGTTAAGGAAAGGAATATCCAATCAAAAAAGAGAGAAAATCAGCTGCTGCTATGAACTTATCTCTAAAGTTTTAGGAAGTCTACATGAATTTAAAGCTAATGAAGATGCACCCCCACTTTTCTACTCAATTATTATTCCAAGCTGTTACTTCCACGGTTTTCACATCCATGGGTTTGAAACTAATTACGCACCATGCTTCCTTTGTGCCTGTTTCGGTGTGCATGTTAAGTCCTTGTCAATGTTGTCTCACTTCAGCACAGGAAGCTCAGCTACTGCAGCTGCAGTAGCTGAGCTTGATGGTAGATCTGAGCCTTAACCTCACATTCACTGCAGTGTCTTTGACTCCAACTCTGAGGTTTGTTAAGACGGTTTGAGAAATGTTTTCTGGGTCGAACGCGACAGGACCCTCGACGACTTCCCCCTAGTCTCCAGGGCACGTTTTCGTCTTATATGTCTTTAAAGTGAGACAGATTTGGCAGTTGACACATGGGAAAAGCCAATACAGTGAAATAAAAGACATGTTTCATGATACATATCAGTAAAAAATATCTTTGCATTTTGTTTTGTCATAAGGTTAACAATAGGATTTATGGAAATGCTTTACAGCAGCTCAGTGGGTTTTTAATGAGCTTTCAGTTAGATGTTGTCCAAGGAAGTAGAATCAAACAATCGGTGATTGGTTTAATAAACTATCAATGTATCCTCATAAATGACAACATTGATAGACACAATGGTATTATCCTCACTTTCTGCATTCATACAATGTTAAAAATGAATAACTCTCAATGTCTTTCACTTATGAAATTAATGACAGTGTGTGACCAACATGTTTTATGCATTTGAGACACCTTTTTGTAACCTGCATTGCCAAAATGTTGTTGATTTTGAATTTATGCACTTGTGTATGCTTCTGTATGGAGAATGTAGCTTATAGACAGCTTTGGTGTTGTCAATATGACGTGCTTGTCGAAACCACATCTTGATTTTATTTGGCATGACTCACTGTGGCAGAACGTTTCCGTTTTATTATGTGTACCCTAAGAGAGACTTCAGTCAGGAAACGATTTTATCCTGAACTGAGTTTATACAGTTCAAGATTTTATCCTGAACTGAGTTTATACAGTTCAAGATTTTATCCTGAACTGAGTTTATACAGGTACAAGCTTTTTGGTTTGTGCTTGGTCACAACATTGATCCTCAAACCACCTCAGTACGAGGGGATACTACAGTACTTTTGACATAGCTTCACATCTCTTCACAAACCCTATAATGCAACAACTGCCAATAAACCCAACATGATTGGGTAGTACTTAGGCAAAGGTTAGTAAAAATGTGGGTTTGATTTTCTTTGATGAAACAAAAACATTATTTTAATAGTTACATCGAGTTCATGTCAACCTGCATTTTAGTTAATGCACTACAAAGTTATAACATTTTAGATACAAACTCTTTTTTTTTCTTTTTTTTGCTGATGTATCTAAAAAACATTCCCCAATGTGAAGAGGAAATGTGACATATCAGAGATTAGAGTACACATGGTGAAATCCAGAATGAATCTCCTGCAGTGATTCATGCTCTCTTGTCTTTTAAAGTTGTCTGTGTTTTTTGTTTTTTGTTTTTCCTGGCTGCTGACTTAACTGGGGTGTATTTTAAAAGACTTTTCAAAAAAGTACTTGTAAACCATTGTTTTTCTTTGTCAGCCTGGTGTTCAACCCTGCAGTGCCTTGCTGCACTCGTCATTTTAAATTACAGCATTGAATCTCAGCTGTGGACTTTCATCGTGAAAGACACCCTGAAGAATTGGAGCAGTCCAGCTTTAAAAGGTCCTAGGAATATTAAAAGATGCTTATCGTGGACATTTTAAAAAAAGGAGCACAGTTGTGAAAGAGCACAGCAAGGGGACGCTCTGCAGAAACTCCCTGAAATCCTCTGATGGACAGAACCTCGCTGCCGTCCTGCTTCGTCTCATTGATTTCTACACTGTGGTTCCGTCTTAAATTAAAGAATAGACTAGATTTCTACTTAATCCCATCAGCACACACTCAGTTTGTATGTTAGACACCTACTGGAAAGATTTCCATATCAGTTAGGAGTGACTGAATTAAATGAACAAATATCTACTTAAACAAAACTGTTTTGCATCTCTTCTGGACCCGAGCATGACAGGAGCTTGGAGAACAACGGTCTTCTGTGGGTCTGCTGTAACTTAAGGGAAAGTGAGCTTGAGGAACTTTGCAGCCTACAGCACAATTTTGACTGAGGCGTTGATTTACTTTAAATGATCTGTATTTACTTGCATGATATTTTTGGACACTTTACAGATATGTGTACATAGGTACTGATGAGTGTTTTACATTCATGTCTGCATCCAGCTCTGCAGGTCTGCGGCTGCACCCTTTTTAGATAAACTGCACGTGAAGAGGAGACGGCAGATGAAACTGAAAGTTTGACTTCAGTGAAGCCTACAGGGACTGACGGCATGTTGGGGATTTAGGTCTTTTGCAGCAAATGAAAGTACAGAGAAGTTTAAAGTTATGAGCAACATACTGCCCAATGAAAATATCTTTTATGTAGAAAAAAAAAAGATTAAAATTCTGTTTGAAACACTGAATGTTAATTACGCATATAAGTTGTATATGAAAATAAGACACACTTTCGGACATCCACCTACTTGCTTTGTTAATGAGAAATAAAACATCAGTATTGTTTTTTTATGCAATATTTTGTGTTTATTTATTTTGAACTTTTTAATAACAGATAGAAACTGAATGTATTTGAAGTTTCTGAGAGCACAGGGAGTCTAAATTGATATATATATTAAATTACCCTGTGTGTTTATGTCCTCAGAGTTTTTGGAAAACAAACATTAAGATTGTTTTTGCTGTGACTTTGCTTTTCATTTTGCTGATGTCGTTGTTTACTCTGGAACATTTCCTCTCTTTGTGCCAGTCTCCAGCACCACCTCATTTTGTACAGACAGTGTGACACAGTCAGCAGAATATAAAGGATGAATTTGTAAAGATTTTGTCAGTCTCATTAAGGAATAGAAATTTAAATGTTTTTATCTTTGGTGATTAAATGCTGTTGATATTTTTCACTTCAGCCCCGAATGATTATTTATTAGACCTTCATTTTACTGTCATATATTATACCATCCGAAATTGATCAATTAATGTTTAACACTTTTTATTTTACCCAAGTAGAAGTTAATTGAACACATAATCCATTTGTCACTTTTTCAGCTTGCACTCATAGTGACCTTTAAAGTCATAATAATTTGAAGCTATTTATGATGAACATTTTTTAAATATAACATAGTTACATATATACATATGTTTCCACAATTATTTGTTTAAAAGTTCCTTATCAGGGAACTGCACCTTTTTTGTATTTATTAATAAGATCAGACATTGCTCTTGCCGGATATTTGACAACTTTATTAAGCTGGTTGTTTCCTGCCACAGACTTGGTTTTAACGAAAGTTAATTTTTCAGTGTAGCTGAAAGGTCAGGATTTTTCAACAGCATGTTGGCCTGCTTTTGCCATTTCTAAACAAGTTTTAATTTCTGCTTGGAAACATTGTTCTGAGGAAATATTTAGTATTTGAAGCTTTTCCTCCTCCGTTATTATTCTTTTTGCTTTTTCCAATGCACCAGTACGACAAAACAGCCCCACAGCACTATGCTGCCACCACCATGCCTGGCTGTTCGTATGGTGGTTTCAGGCTTGAAACCCTAATCTTAACTCCTACAAACCTCCTCCCTTTCATTTTGGCCAGAAAGGTCAGTCTGTCACATTTGACAAGAGACAGATGTGAGCACATTTCTGTTCAATTTCATTGTGCTGAAATTCAAGCAAGGAGTTATTGGGGTTGGCTGTCTCTCGGACCATGGCAATGCTGGACGCTAACAAGTTGAAATGAATTCAGAATTGGTCAAGAAAAGAGATATTTAAGATTTACCGTGGTTTATTTTAAAAACATTATAAAATCTACCAGTCATTTGTTTAATAATTAATCCACCTAAGAAAAATAGTTCAAATGCATCATTGCAACTCAAAGTAAATTAGATATACATTCATACCCATAACTTTTGCTTTGTTAATTATTTTACTTCAGTAACAAGCATCAATAGAAGAGTCAGATATTAAAATAAAAACAATCTTATGAAAAATCATCAGATCCTCCCTGGATGCTGTATTTTTCAACAATTTAATGCCTTTGTAGTTAGTAACCATCATCATCAACATGTTCTGTCTGACGAAACTTGTTGATAAATCAAGTCCAAAAGAACTTCATGTGAAAACTTGTTCAACACTTGCATTTCTTGCTTGCTAATCCTGGGCATTAGATGTCACTTGAACCTCACAACTCCTTCACATAGTCATTCCTTTCCAGCTTAACATTGTACACATTTGTCTCCTGGCTCTAGAGAAGTCTTCCAGATAAAAATAGGGACTCCACAATACAATCATCCAACAGGCATAACTGTGAGCCATCCTCTGGGTTCTTATGATGTCTTTGTTCTGAAAAAAAAAGTATAGTTTAAGAGCTAATTTCAGTCCTCTGGGAAGTCATAATTTTTGTAAGCTCTTTTGCTCAAAATGCAAATAGCTTCCTTTACGTTCTCTTTTCTGCCGACCTCACCTGTGCACATTAGGTCTGTCACAGTACAGGCACAACAAAAGAAAAAACATTATAAAACAAATTATTCTGCCTATGCATAGTAAAACGAACATACATGGTTGAAGTGTAGGGTTATGCAAATTGTTTTTGGTTTATGCTATATTTTTCAAATAAATTTTTATTTTACACCGTCTGTGTTTTACAATTTTGAGTTAAAATTTTAATAATAAGGAAAGAGCAAATTATGTGCATGTTAAACTTATACAATTCAGAGTATGTGCATATTTCCCACTCAGGAAATTTACTTCACGGTGTGTTAGTGGATGAACCTCAGGCAGATTTTACACTCAAGCCTTTAGGCTTGGCTCTTAATGCAGAGTATCTGGATTGTTTAATGGCTATTTTTGTCCTTGCCTTTGGCAAAGGACTTGAAAAATATTCCAGGTCATGGGTTTTGGTTACACTAAAGTTCTGTTGTCTTGTTTATGATAACTTATCATTGTAATATTTACAGTAAAATACTTATTTTCACTGTCAGAGTCAAGGCAAAATGCATCTAATAACATTATCTGTAGACTGCACTTAAGATAAAATTAATTTGAACTGTGCACAGTAAGTACATGCAATAAGTGAGCACTGCAAACCATCCTGGTGCTAAGTTTGTTATTCACTCAATGAAAGAAAGATTTTCTTCAGATCTTATCCTATCGGTACATTCTATTGAGCAGCACTTCCTTTCTTTTTCACAAAGAGACCATCAGCTTGTGAAGATTAAACTTTGAATTTACAGCAGATGATGAATCAAAAATGCAGTTTTTTATTGTCAGAATGGGAATATGCTCTCACTGTCTTGATCTTGGGTATCAAGAGGGAGGAAAGACGATAGGCAACCGACCTTCAAAGCTTTGAAATGGATGGGATGTTTGGCTTCAAAGGCTCCATAAACCACCCATCCTGGCAGCCATCTGCTTTCTGTTGTGGTATTTGAATGAGTTATACTTTCCATCCATCAGGCATTGTGTTTCCTAACACAGCTTCATTAGGCATAAGCCAACTTATTTAGCAATGATATCAGAGCCTCAGTGTTTGGCAAAGCAAGTTGAATCTTATTGTCATTTTAATACATCATGCTGACCCCATCTAGCCACACAAACACTACATCCCACTTGAGAAAGACAACAGATGGAGAATTCAGGAGAGGTGAAGACTTCTTCCCTGGTAAAATGAATATCTCTCTATCACTATCTGTCTAATGTCAAATTAAATTTACCTTTAAATATTTGTTTTACATTTACTCATAAAATGTGTTTTTAACATCAATTACCTTTTAAAGTATATGTGTGTGAAACTGAAAGATAGACTCAATCCATGTGCATTAAGCCCTATAAAATGTGTTTCTTTATGACAAAGTTTTAAAAACTCAGACTAAAATTAAGAAGGGGTATAGTTGGATAAACAAATAGAAACTTTTTAGTTAATGCAAATGTTATACACATGTAAATTTGATACAGAGTTCATCAAGTCCTCTACATAGAAGACAGGTGACTGTAGTTTTTAACTGCTATTTGAGAGTCTCGCTATATTAAGCGGAAAAGAAATACACCGTGTTTAACTGTGTCTATGAGTGAGAAATGAAAAGATCCATAGAAATATTCACAAACTGCTGAATTCCTCATGTGTGTTTGGTGAAAAGAAACTTTAATCAGAACACATAACTCAGCAGACAGAGTGTCACAAATGCTGACTTATTTTCAGTAACGTGTTGGGAGGAGGCAGCTGTCAGGAAAACAGGCTCTAATCTGTATGCCAAACTTAGACAATAAAAGACAGGAAAAATGTCTGGTCTGATGATTCTCAGTTTCAGTTGCGACATTCAGATTGGTGGGATTCAGAGTTTGGGTCTTGTATCAGTAGGTGCAGTTGCTGCTGGTGATATGGTTTGGGGAATATTTTCTTGGCACATGTTGAGCCCCTAAGTATAAGATGATCACTGTTTAAATGCCACATCAATAAATAAATAAATAAACCTATCTGAATTAAATTTAAGCTTTTACTATGAACAAAAACTTGACAATGCCTGGTGGTCCTTGTTTTGGGGGCCCTTTTGTCAAATAAGGACAGGATTGTGTGTGTGTGTGTGTGTGTGTGTGCGCACGTTTGTTTGTTTATAATACTTATAGAGGACTGCACCACAACATTTACCAACAAAATGAGGTCATTTGTGGAAAGTGAAGATCTTTCCCCTGTCCTCTGTTTTTTTTTTTTTTTGTTTTTTTTTGCAGTTCTACTGAACTCTACTAGTTAGTTTTAGAGGTAAGGTATGAATTAAGTTTGGGTTTTGGGTTGGTTAGGGTTAGGAATAGACAAGTAATGGTTAAGTTTTGGTAAAAAAATGTCTGCGTTGGGCATAAATGCAGTTGCTAAAATGATTTGAAGTTAATAAAAAGTCCTCAATTTGTATAGAAGTGTGTGTCTGTGTTAGCTGATGGCATTAACCATGTTTTGTTCAAAGAAACAGAGATTCAGAGGCAACAAATGTGTCGAATAATTTATTTATTGTTGCACAGTTAATGAGAGCACATCAATGAAAAATCATATTTTATGATTCTCATTTGTTCTCCCATCAGGATTTCAGCTTATTCTTCAGACTCTTTTGCCTAAAGGTACAATAAAAAAAAAACAATGAATAACACTTAAACTCTGACTGAAAAGTTGCAGCAACCTTTTAAAATGAAACTAACAGTAATTGCTTCTGTTGACAAAAGTATTTTTGCTCAATGATAGTAAATTTTACTTACTTTTCCAATCTCCCGACTCTTGGCCCTCAACTTGTTGACCTGGGACTCTGCGATGTCAGCGCGCTCCTGAGCCTCCTCCATCTCATGCTGCACCTTCCTGTACCTGGTGAGGTGAGCGTTGGCCTGCTCCTCCTGGGAACAAATTAAACGAGCAATGTGACGTAAAATAATACTGAAAAATGTATTTTTGAATGGTGCATGCCATACTGTATGTGAACTGAGCCTTTGACTTACAGCTTCCTCAGCCTGTCTCTTATATGCTTTCACTTTCAGCTGCAGTTTGTCCACCAGATCTTGTAGTCTTACAATATTCTTCTTGTCCTCCTCCGTCTGCAGGTAGTAAATGATAAATTTATTTTGCTGCATGCATAAGGAAAATCTGTAAAATGATCAAATGTGAAAATCTTTCAACCTGATAGGTGAGCTCCTTCACTCTTCTTTCATATTTGCGAACACCTTTGATGGCCTCGACTCCCCGTCGCTGCTCGCTTTCAACTTCTCCCTCAAGCTCACGCACCTGATATATGAATATGAATTGGGTTAAAAAACAAAGAGCATAACAAATAGGGATACAATTATGCTAAATACAAAACAAGAAAACAAAGGAATACCCTAGCTTCCAGTTTCTGGAGCTGCTTCTTTCCTCCCTTCATGGCCAGATTTTCAGCTTCATCCAGACGGTGCTGCAGGTCCTTCACTGTGACCTCCAGGTTCTTCTTCATCCTCTCCAAATGAGCACTGGTGTCCTGCTCCTTCTTCAGCTCCTCTGCCATCATGGCAGCCTGAATTTTTTAGGAATTTGTTTCTTTTCAGCTTCCAGAGTTTCTCTTTATAGACAGGCAGCTCTTGCACAGACAAGAATTAAGATCACTTACATCAGTGATGGCCTTCTTGGCCTTCTCTTCAGCATTTCTTGCCTCCTGAACAGAATCCTCCACCTCACCTTGGATTTGTACAAAGTCAGACTCCAGCTTCTTCTTGGTATTAATGAGGCTGGTATTCTGTAATAAAACACATGACAAAAAAATATCAAGGACTGATTTACTGAAGTACCGTAGTATCTGCAGTTTTCAGACAAATACCTGAGAGTGCAGCAGTGTAACACGCTCACTGGCATCCACCAGCTCCTGTTCAGCCACTTTGCGGCTTCTCTCCGTTTGCTCCAGAGCAGCTCTGAGCTCCTCAATCTCAGCAACCATCAGGTTGTTTCTGCGCTCCACCATCGCAACCTGCTCTCTCATGTCTTCCTGGCCTCTGACTGCTTCGTCAAGATGAAGCTGTGCATCCTGAATTAAAAACGTTAGATATTAAGAAAAGTTTTAAACACTTTTAATATTGGGTCCTGTATCATAACTTTCTGACTGGCTGTACCTTAAGCTGTCCCTGAATGTTTCTCAGTTGCTTCTGGGCTTCTGCCGCCTGCCGGTTGGCGTGGCTCAGCTGTATCTCCATCTCATTGAGGTCTCCCTCCATCTTCTTCTTGATTCTCAGGGCGTCGTTCCTGCTCCTGACCTCAGCATCCAGAGTACTCTGCATGGACTCCATCACCCTCTGGCTGTTCCTCTTGATCTGCTCGATCTCTTCATCCTTTTCTGCAAGTTTTCTGTCAATTTCACTTTTGACTTGGGTAAGTTCCAGTTGGATGCGGAGAATCTTAGATTCCTCATGCTCCAGGGTGGCCTGTAGATTTGTGAAACAGCTTTGAATGCCAACAGAAAAGTATTCAGATACATATGTTTTAATACTAAAAAGTATAATCTTGAGTTGATGATTTTCCTCTACTTAAAGAGAAATGAAGTACACAAAGCATAACTAACAATTTAAAGAAGAAAATCATTTTACCTCTGCCTCCTCTAAAGCTGTCTGGATTTCAGACTTCTCACTTTCCACAGTCTTCTTTCCTTTTTCCAGCTCATGGATTGTCTTCCCTGTCTCACCAAGTTGTTCAGTCAAGTCTGAGATCTCCTCTGTTAAGTCAGAAACAAAACTTAGTGTTTAGCAATCTAAAGGAAATATTGTATTGTGGAAAGTCAGTCATTTGTCTTACGTTGCAGGTTCTTATTCTCCCTCTTCAGAGTCTCCAGATGGTCCAGAGCTTCTTCATAAGAGTTTTTCATTTTGAACAGCTCAGTACTCATCGAGCGAGCCTCTTTCTGAGCTCCCTCCAGCTCAGCCTGGCTCTCCTCATACTTCTGCTTCCACTCTGCAAGGATCTGGCGGTATGACAAATTATGTTTTTCTTCTTTCTTTTTTGGATGACTTATTCTTGATGAAGCAAAAGATTTTGTACCTTGTCAAAGTTCCTCTGCTTCTTGTCAAGATTTGCAGCCAGAGCATTGGCTCTCTCCACGTCGATCATCAGGTCCTCCACCTCACCCTGCAGCCTCTGCTTGGTCTTTTCCAGAGAGGCACATTTTGCATTCACAGCCTCAATGGACTCCTCTGCATCCTGAAGACGCTG
Source organism: Poecilia formosa (assembly GCF_000485575.1). Taxonomy (NCBI): domain Eukaryota; kingdom Metazoa; phylum Chordata; class Actinopteri; order Cyprinodontiformes; family Poeciliidae; genus Poecilia; species Poecilia formosa. The sequence goes on along the minus strand of NW_006799941.1, from coordinate 6,191,658 downwards.
GGCGAGCTTCTTCCTGCAGAGAGTATGTTTGATTTAAAAAACCTGAAATCCTTTGTAATTTCAAATCGGCATCGTAAGAGTAAAAGTTAGACTTACTTGGCCTCTTCCAGCTCCTCAGTGCGCTGAATGGCATCAGTCTCATACTTGGTTCTCCACTGAGCCACCTCGCTGTTAGCCTTGGACATAGCGCGCTGCAGCTCGGCTTTGGCCTCCTGCTCCTCTTCATACTGCTCTCTGAGCAGATCACAGTCATGACGAGATGACTGGACCGCATGAGCCAGAGCATTCTTTGCCTGTCATCCAAAGAGAAACAGGATTAATACATAATACTACTCATCTCATGTCAATTTAAAATATTTTTGTCCAGCTTTTTTTGTTCAGTAATTGCTACCTTGACTTCCTCCTCTATATGCCTTTTCAGCTCTTCAATCTGCTGTGTGTACGCTTGTTTGCCTCTGGTCAGCTGGGACACAAGAGCTTCTTTCTCGTCCAGCTGACGAGCAAATTCCCCTGTTTAAGAAAATCAGCACAAGAAAGAAAATCAGTTACCATATCACACTTGTGTAAAAGTGAGATATTTAAGTCAGAGAAAGCACAGAGACGTAAGATGCTATTTAAAAGTAAAATATATGTTGTATGACATCTCTGAAAATGACTGTGGTTCACTCAGGTTGCCAGAGAGCGAGGGAGAGCAAAACTTCCAGGTTACAAAAATTTTTTTTTTTTAAAAGTATACAAATGAGATTGTACGACCGAGAGGCATACATTTGAAGGTTTACAGTCTGGACATAAACAAAACTAAGGTTCATACCATTTTCAGTTTGGAGTCGAGCTCTTTGTGCACCAATATCATTCAGTTGACGAATATTCTCATCATATTTGGCTTTGAGTTCACTCAGCTGATCCTCCAAGGTTCTGCACATCTTCTCCAGGTTTCCCTATTGAAAGGAAGCTGCTTTGGTCAAACCAAATTGGTTATGATATGATTGTTTCCATGGAAATGTCCAGAATCCTCACCTTTGCTTTTGCAATGGACTCCATGTTGCTTGAGAGGTCGTCGATCTCCATCTTGTATTCACTTTTCTCTTTCTCCAGCTTCTGTTTGACTCTCTGGAGGTTATCGATCTGCTCTCCCAGCTCCGCCACGCTGTCGGCCTGCTTCTTACGGAGAGCTGCGGCCGTGGCCTCATGCTGCAGGGTGGCCTCTTCAAGGTCACGGCGCAGCTTCTGAAACTCAGCCTCACGCTTCTTGTTCATCTCGATCTGAGCTGCAGTCGCTCCACCAGCTTCCTCAAGCCTCTCGCTGATCTCTTCAAGTTCCCTGGAGAGATCGGCCCTCTGCTTCTCCACTTTGGCCCGAGCAGCTCGCTCAGCCTCAATCTCCTCTTCCAGCTCTTCAATACGAGCCTGTAACAAGCAAGGTTATGAGGAAAAACAAATTTGAAGGCTATTCAAATGATCTCTCAAGTATCAAGTCACACCTGCAGCTCCTTTATCTTTTTCTGTAACTGGACTCCAAGTGATTGCTCGTCCTCAATCTTGTTCAGGAGTTGGCTTATCTCAAAGTCCTTCCTGCAGGTGGGGAAGACATTTTAGAAATTATCTCAGCAGAATGTTTATGAATGTTTTTTTTTCCCCTGTAAATTCTTACTTCTTTATCTTCTCTTCAGACTGCTGCTTGTCATTCTCCAGATCCATTATGGACTCCTGAGCCAATTTCAGATCTCCTTCCAGCTTTCTTTTAGCTCGCTCAAGATCCATGCGGAGTTTCTTTTCTTGCTCTAGAGAACCTTCAAGCTGGTGATTGAATAGTTTTATTTTTTACATGACATTTTTTATAGTACTAGGTTGGTTGTCAAAGACATCTTTAACACTTACATCATCCACTTGCTGCTCCAGTTTTGTCTTGGCTTTGGTCAGAGTGTTGACTTTGTCTTCCTCTGCCTGCAGATCATCCAGGGTCTGCTGATGGGCCTCCTGGAGGGCTTTTTTCTCCTTTGTCAGCTTGGCAATGGTCTCATCTTGAGAAGCCATTTCCTCTGTGAGGTTTTTGACCTGTAAAGTGTTCCATAAACCTTAATGACATCGACTGTTTAAATGTACATAGGAAAGATTAACACCTTAAAAAAGACCACAGTCTCACCTTGTTTTCCGTGGCATGTTTCTCCTTTTCCACTTTGGCCAGAGTCAGCTCCAAGTCATCAATGTCCTTCTTCAACTCAGAGCATTCGTCCTCGAGTTTTCTCTTCTTTGCTGTCAGCTCAGCATTGATCTCTTCCTCATCCTCCAGTCTCTCGTTGGTCTCTTTGAGTTTGGCCTCAAGCTGGATTTTGGCTTTGATGAGCCCCTCACACCTTTCCTCCGCATCAGTCAGGTTTTCACTTTCCTAAAAGCCAACAAGAGTCCTTTAGTTAATCAAATTAGTGGATGAATATGTGATCATTATTAGGCAAACCTAGGGAAATAATGACACTTACAGACTGTACTTGTAATAATAAATCATTCTTCTCCTGAAGAAGAGAAACCATCTTCTCCTCCAGTTCTTTCTTCTTAGCCAAAGCCTTTGTCAGGTCTTCTTTGGTCTTGGCAAAGTCTTCTTTCATTTGGGCCATCTCCTTCTCCGTCTCTGCACTCTTCAGCAGAGGTTTGATCTTGAAGTACAGCTTCATCCATGGCCAAGTTTTGACGTTCATGAATGCACGGATGTTGTACTGGATGGTGAAAATGGCGTCTCTGAAGAATTAAAACAGAAATTTACCTCAAGTCTTGAATTAGGGCTTTTAAAAATCTTGAAATTCTCTGCAAATAAATGGATAATTACCGCCTCTCCATCATCTTGACAAATTCGCGCCTCATGAGGAAGCCTCTGCAGACAGCCTGAGTCATTGTGACCAGCTCTGCCAGCTTTTCATCTCGCATCTCCTCCAGAACTCCCAGCAGTCCAGCCTTGAAGAACACCTGAACACCAAAAGTATTTTTAGGAATTTCAGAGTTATAACGTAGTGTCTTTAAAAGCGTGGATAACTTTACCTTGGTGTGGCCAAACTTGTACTGAGTGTGGTCAACATCAATAGAGCCCAAAAGTTTCTCAGAGGCCTTCTTGTTGTCAATGAACTGTCCTTCAGGGATGACACTGGCATTCAACACTTTGTATCTAAAAGCAAAAATTACACACATCCAGTCAGTAAACCAACTTCAAAACCCATCATCCACCAAGCCACCTATCATCATATCGCTTTATTACTCTGGAAATGACAAAGCATCCAGGACCTGAACAAATCTGAAAAGGAAAACATGTTAAAATAATGAGAAATTCCTTTTAAGTTAGACACTTTCAGAATCTGTAAAAGTAACAATTCATGCACCTCTGCTTGAAGTCACCATAGAGGATCCTGCTGGGGAAACCTTTCCTGCAGATCCTGATGCCCTCCAGCACGCCGTTACACCTCAGCTGGTGGATGACCAAGAAATTCTCCATCAGACCTGTGTCACAAAGATTGAATAAAATCACTTTTCTGAAAACAATACAAGTATAGCTCACAGAATATGTTAAACACTGACATACCTGGAGTCTTAGACTCATTGGGAATCAAGCAGCGCACAAAATGTGGATGTGTGCTCCTCAGATTGGTCATCAGCTTGCCCAGATTTTCCTAAAGAGGAATAACAGGCTTCAGTTAATTAAAGGCAATAAACAAAAATGCAAAGAGACAATCCTAAAGCTCACCCTGAACAATGCTGACACTGTCTGGAAGGAACCTCCCTTCTTCTTACCACCTTTCTTGCCACCACCCTCTCCTGACAGTAAAAAATACAATAGTAGCAAAACCTTTTGTATTTCACCACATCTTGAGAAATGTGACTGTTATGCATATAAAAACAAAGAATGTATACCTTCTGCTGAGGCATGGGATGCATATAGGTAAGCCAGAAGCTTGGAAGAGGACTTCTGGTAAAGCTGGACTACAGTGTCATTCAGAGGATCCTTGTTCTTTTCCAGCCAGCCAAGAACATTGTAGTCCACAGTGCCAGCATAGTGCACCAAAGAGAAATGAGCCTCAGCTTTCCCTTTGGCAGGTTTTGGTTTCTGGAAGGGAGCACTTTTTCCCAGATGTTGGTCGTACAGTTTGCTCTTGAAGGTCATGTCTGTTGCCTTGGGAACAATACACTCCTCTTCAAGGATGGAGAAGATGCCCATTGGCTGTCAAGATAGCAAATAAAATAACCACAGTCAAGCAATGTCAAGGCATCAAAATGATTCCCTGTGTTGGTCAGTATGTGTCTGAGCTTGTTGCTGACCTTCTCAATGAGCTCAATGCACGCAGCCAAGTCCATGCCAAAGTCAATGAACTCCCATTCAATTCCCTCCTTCTTGTACTCTTCTTGCTCCAGGACGAACATGTGATGGTTGAAGAACTGTTGCAGTTTTTCATTGGTGAAGTTGATGCACAGCTGTTCCAAGCTGTTGAACTGTTGGAAGACAGACTCTGTTAGATGTTTACCGTGCTGGTTCACTGATTTAAAGGTTAATCCCAATATTACTGACATCAAAGATTTCAAAACCAGCGATGTCCAAGACACCGATGAAGAAGCTCCTTGGCTGCTTGGTGTCCAACATCTCGTTGATTCTGACGACCATCCACAAGAACATCTTCTCATAGACAGACTTGCAGAGAGCACTCACTGCATTGTTGACCTGAATTTAGGCATAATATGCATCACATTAACTTAGATCAACTTATCAAACTTTGGCAATCATTAATTTGTAGATGGTCTGAATTGATCACCTGGGGAACAGTTTGACCTTTGGTCACAAACTCATTCCCGACCTTCACTCGGGGGTAACACAAAGCTTTCAGCAAATCAGCAGAGTTCAGACCCATGAGGTAGGCGATTTTATCGGCCACTAAAAGAAAAAAAAAATCTCAGCCCTTCTTCGAAACAAAATCTGGAAGACATTGAAACGTCATTGTTTGTTTTATACCCTCAGTGCCATCAGGTTCAGCCTGCTCTTCCCGCTGCTTCTGCTTGAACTTCATGTTTCCATGATGCATCACAGCTCCCGTTAGCTTGTAAATGTTAGCTTTCTCTTCTGCAGTGAAACCCAGGATGTCGATGGCAGTCTGTGTTTAATTCACAAAAATTCATTTATCAGTTTATAAAGTATTTCAAAATGTTCTAAGAGACTTTTTAAAAATATATGTATTTAAGGATGATTTTAAATTCGATATTTCTTACATCAGTAGCAATGAATTCTTCAATGTCATCGATACTCTTCACACTGATTTCACCCTGACTGATCATGGGATAGTCGTAGGGATTAGTAGTAATCAGGAGAGCCTCTAAAAAAAACACAAAGTAAATCTCTGTTAATATCAATATATCAATTATGAAACTTATTCTATATAAATAGCTTGTGGTAAGATATTGTTAACTTGTGGAATAGCTGCAGTATTCATTTGTTTCTAACCTATTAGCTCGGGTTTGTGGCCCGTTGTGAGCTGATAGAAGATGTGGTAGCTCCTCTCAGCAGACAGCTGGAATGTCACTCGAGATTTCTCCAGCAGATCTGTGTGGATTCACATTATCAATTTAAAAAATAAATATTTTTAACTATAAATTAAAAGTGTAAAAAAACTTAAATAGAAAGTTTTACATGTTTCAATATCAGCTGAAGCCAGCTTTCCAGTTGAGCCAAAGTGGATTCTGATGAATTTTCCCTGTGTGGAAACAGGAAAGTGTTTTATTTAAAACGCTGACACCGATTGCTGTCACCAAAGTAATAAGAGGGAGTTTCAAGTTGAACTCACAAAACGGGAAGAGTTGTCATTCCTCACAGTCTTGGCATTTCCATAAGCCTCCAACAGTGGGTTGGCTGCAATGATCTGATCTTCCAGTGATCCCTGGAGGCGACATTCATCTCATTAGCTGAACAGTTCTTTGTTTGTGTGTTTGTATCATTTTGTTGTTTTGCAATGTCACTAACCTGCATTTTTCCAGGAACTGGATCAGATTTCTTTCCACCAGCTACTGCGATTGTCGCAAAGTACTGGATGACACGTTTGGTGTTCACAGTCTTTCCTGCACCAGATTCTCCACTGGTTTGAATATGCACATTTTAATTAGAAAAATAGTGTTGCAGTTAATAATGAAAATACCTCAAAATACTTGGCACTTACGTGATCAGGATAGACTGGTTTTCTCTGTCTGTAAGATGGAAAATGATGCACAAATGTCAGATGTGGATGTTTGAGGTGAGACTGTTGTATTTATGTATTGATTATAGAAAGTGTGGTACCTTGGAGCATGAACTGATAGGCATTATCAGAGATGGAGAAGATGTGGGGAGGAGCCTCAATTCTCTTCTTCCCCCTGTATGCTGCAACAACCATTGCATCGTACACTGGCAGCCACTTGTAGGGGTTCACAGTGACGCAGAACAACCCAGAGTAGGTCTGCGGGGTCACAGAGGATCATTCATGATGCATGTTTTCTTAAAATCACTGTCTTTCTTCTTTATATACTTAGGAAAACTTACGTAGATCATCCATGCTGCATATCGCTCTTTGAGGTTATACAGCACAGTGGGCTCGTTGAGGTGGGTCATCATGGCCATGTCCTCAATCTTGTCGAACTTTGGAGGGTTCATGGGGAAGATTTCATCTTCCTTCACGGTGATAGTCTGGTGCAGACAGAAAAGTGTTAGAAGCAGAGGATGAATGTTGTTCTCACAACTTATTCTGGAGAATGCAACTAAAATGTCAGTTGTTCAATAGAGGGTTTTATCAAGAGAAACAGAGCAGATGCTTAAGATTGTTGTCAACCTGACTGCAGATGCGCAGTGTAAGGAAATATCTGCAACTGTTAGTATTTAGAAATGGAAAGCGTGATACCCACCTTCCCACAGAAAGTCTCCACGGTGGCTTTGCCACCCTCCTTCTTGACAAGTTTCCCCTTTAGGTACATCTCTTTGGGCTCAGTCACATAGTAAGCTGTTTTAGCATCAAAAGGAGCATTCTGGGCTTCAATTCGCTCTTTTTCTGGCTTGCGGAGGAATACGGCCGCAGGGCCAAAACACTCCATTTCTGCGTCCCCACTCATGATGGCGGTTTACTGGGAGATCGAGATACAGTCAAGTACTTTGATTAATATGTGGCAAAAATTCAAGAAGAAAACAACTGGAGCTTGATCAGTACCACACAAGACACCATTACATGAACAAATAAGTAATTCTAAGCTTTTTCAAGCAAAATAGACACATTTTGCTAATAAAAACAAGATTAAATATGCCAGTGTTTAATAGCATACATAATTGCAAGTGATTTCATTACCCACACTAGTGAAATGATGCTTAGATGTAGGATTTCGGTTAGGAGTTACTGTTGGTCAGACTCATTGCACCACTTAAATGAACTCTAAATTTAATTCCCTGTGCATATTCATTGTGAACTATAGAGACTAAAGGGATTGACATAAATTAGTAGTAAAAACCTAATTCACTAAATTAAATTAATATATTTAAAGTTTCAGGTGTTCAAAAAGCAAACCACAGATGTTTAATGCATTAACCATACAATATAGAGTTTGAGTTTGCCATTAAAAAGTCAAATACCAAGTTATCCAAAGTCATGCCACACATCTACTGAATGAAATGAATGTTGTACAAGTTAAATACTTGCCACACCACAAAGATGCGGGGTGAGTCAGTGACCAAAGAATCACAACAGGAGTAATGTCTAAAAACAATCCTCTGACAATATAGAGCCGTGATACTAGAAATAGTTTACCTTCTCCTCTCAGCCCAGAAGAACAGCTGTAGATGGTCTTTAAGGGGTTCTGAAGAAAGAAATATTTCACTCAGCAGACCGTTTACAAACCTTCCTGTTGCAAAGACCCTAATCTAGAGTAAATTGCTGGCAAACACCCTGGCAGTAAATGCCCATTCTCTGCATTGTTTTTTTTAAGCTGTTGGCTCTCCTCCTGCTAATAAAAGCCTGTAACTCACTCACCTTGTCTGGTTGCCTGACAGTCCTTGGAGGCGTTCCTGCCTTCCTTCTTATATAGGCAGATCAGTGTTCACTCAGCAAAATCACCTTCTCTATTTGGTCATGTTGATTTGTCCTCTGATTGAGTATTTTTATGTCTCCAACTTGGCTTTGTCTGTTGTTTTTTTCTCTTCACAGACCAACACAGCAGTTGACCACAGCTTGGACTCCTGGTGCTTTAACATCAAAAAACATCTGACACCAATGGCAACATTTTAAAGTGCAACTAAGACTGACATAAAAAAAAAAGAATGTGGTTTATTTATTTATTTTTTTTATAAATGATATTTGATGTGTTTGTACCAGATAAATTAAGTCGGTTATTTGTTTTCTGTTATCAACTTCTAACATACTATCAAATGTAATTTATGTTTTTACATCAGATATCATATTAGCGTCAGTAAATGATGAAAAGAGGCATTTGTAAACTATCTTAGAGCTACCAGTACAGCGTGACAGAAACTGCTTCACTGGAATCTGGTTCTTAAACCACACTCACACAAAAAAGCGTTTGTCAAACTTGTGCACGCAACATTCTTTCAGATTATTTTAATTTTAGCAATTCTGTCATTGTTTTGGTCTTTAGTATAATCTCCTTAATGCATCCCGACACTGCGGAAGATCAGCACTCTGCTATGGAGAAGCTCTCATGTGTCACTGGTATTCTGTGGCAGAAGCCTTGCAAGTCTTTCCTGTGACAAAGGAGCAGAGTTGGGCCTAACAGTTGCTAATCTAAGAACTTGTGGAAACGATGATACTTCTTGATAGCGAGAGACAAAGGCCGAGGTCCGCGCTTCATGATATCCTGAACTTAATTGAATTTGTGCAGAGATGAAGGACAATAGGAAGTGGAACAATATTTTTATTTATAGCCATCCAATGTAATTTCTTCTAAGAATACATGGAGTGGATGGAATGTCAAACACACAAAAGTGGCATTAATTAGAATATATTTGAAATAGTCTTTGCACAAAAATCTATTATATAATTGAAGCAATAAAAGCCAGTAAATTGATATTAACTAATGGTCTGATTAAATTAATAAGTTTTAAAATCACAAAGTTTCTCCATTCCTCTAACATTGCAGAATAACCTGCTAAAGCCTTTAATTATCTCATTAAAACCAGCATTTGGTGACTTGGCAATGGCTGTTTAACAAAGGCAGTGGGATAAGATTACACTTAGAGGCGATGTATGACTAAATGTTTCATTTATGTCACAATGTAACACAAAATGTATGTTTTTGCTTCATTAGGACAGCGACCGTGGTGGAGTTATTGTTCAACTTTTCTTCAGTCGAAAGTTGCAGAGACTTTCAAAACTCTACACAAAAAAAATGGTTTCCATAATGTAAATTATTGAGACCATGATTAAAATATTTTTTAGCTCTTTTCCAGGGAACAATGTGTTCATCTTGCACATTTTATATGAAAAAACAAACACAAACAACAAATGCTAATTAAAATGATGATTAAATTCTCACAGGACAAAACTTACAATTTTACTTTAACTTGAAAATATAATTTAACAGTTTATCCTGCTAAAGAGAAATGTTTTCATAAATATCAAGTATTTTCATCAGTAGTAATTTAAGAAATAAGGCAAATCTTGAGCTAAATGACATGAAGCATTTATATTACGTCAGTCATGTTTCATAACTTTTACTGTTTCACAAAATGTCTACAATTGAGTCATTGTTAGAATTGTCATAATATACTGCAGTAATTTTAACTATTTCTTATTGTACAATGGAAATAAAGTTGAGATTGAACTGATGTGCTGTTTGATTATCTCACACAAATTGAATAATGGGCCCATAATTCAAATGATACATCATAATGCTGCGCAGTGGCGCAACTACACATTATTCAGGTGGATGCGAAAACATAAATCGCCCCCCGCCCCCAAGGAAGGAACGTCAGGGTGAAGGAGCGACGTTGACCAACCCTTGTAAAAATCACTACATTTACCTCGTTATGTGCGAGAGGTGAAGGAGCGTGAGGCGCGCTGAAGTGTATGGGAAAACATAATCGGCGCGTCGCCCCCTCCAGACGGGGTTTTGGCGCCCCCTCTGGTGCTGCGCCCCTATGCGTTGCATACGCTGCATACCCACTTTTTGCACCTCTGATGCTGCGGTTTAATAGGATTTATGTTCTGCAGATGCACAAAAACATAATTGATGGGTAAGATGGAGCTTCGCTTGTTCTGGTTGGTCAGCTACAGTCACCTGATCTCCAAACCACGCCCACCATTCTGCATCAACTTTATTGAAATTCACAATTTCAGTATTTTACTAAGAGAAAAGTTATTTTTTTATGCAATTTCTCTAAATTACCTTTCAAAAATCCAGCATCAGAAGCATATATTTTTTTTAATTATTTAATTAAAAAAATGTTTATAGATCAACTTTCTGTCATTATTGGGGCAGATTATAATTGCACCCATTAACCAGAAACATGCAAAGGGTGCATTTCATTTATTGTTAGGATATAAAGAAAAATAAATCAATGTTGACAAATCATAACGGAATCGTTTACCACTGTAATATTTAACAGCAAGAGGATTCTTACTTGAGCAGGTTTTTCCTGCTCTGTTTCTAAGAAAATCAAACCTTTCTTAAGAAAACCAATGAGAACCAAAAAGAAAACTATTTAAGTCTGACATCCTGTTTACAAAACAAATAATAGATCCCACCATGATTTAATAGATGTAGAAACATTATAATAACTAATTATGATTTTCATGAAATAACTTTGGATCTTTGCTGCAACGCCTGGTTTTGTTTGCACTTGGCAAACTTAGAAGTGCATCACTGAACCAATGACACACCAAGGTAACTAAATCTTGTAACTGCAAAACCAGCTACAATCATCACTCCTCCACTACCGTGCTTGATAGATGGCATGTGGTCTCTGTGCTTAGCTGCAACCTTGTGGATTTCTTCAAAGATGGTGCAGTACATTGTAGTGAAACATCTTGCATTGTTCTACAGCTTTTTTGGTTAAATATCCTGAAGCAATTGTCATTTCTCTAAAATGTTTCCTATTTTTTAATAATTCTTCTCAGCGTAGAAAGATCGATTTTATTGTGTAAAAGAGGAATTACTGTTTCTGGTTACTACTTTCACTGTAAAAGCCAATGTCAGCAGCAACGGTATACTTAGTTTTTCACATATTTTCTTTATTTTGATTTTATTTTAATGACTGAATTAAGCTTGTTAAATTTTATGTTATTTTTAAAACCTGGTAAAGAGCAGAGTATTATTAATCAATTTTGGATTTTGAATTGCAATCAGAATCAACTTTATTCACAAAGTTTGTGCACCAAGACAAATAATTTCACTTTGGGTCCAGTGTGCTTTCAATAAAGAAATTTAAAATATAAACATATAATAAAAAGGATGGTGTACTTTCTTTTAAAGGTGATGGGCAAATTTCTAAAACAAGACAAAAACATTAAAAAGAGGGAGAAATAATTAGTACTCTTCATATAACTGGTTAATGTGTGAAATGGAGAAGGGAAAGACACTAACAAAACTTTTTTTGATACCAATAAATGTTTAAACTACATTTTTTATTAAAATCTCCATCTTCTTTTTTAACTCTTGTACATATATTTACATCTTTGCACTTATTAATCAGTGGAGAGGATCGTAACTCAATCCTTCAAAAAGTCAAAGATCACAAACTACAAAGCTCCTTCGTCCTTCACCTGTTCAAGGACGGTTCGGACATTTTTGAAGATACTGACCACAGAGCGGCTCCTATTCTTGTGCTGCTCCTGACACAGCTGCTGGCTCCTCAGGAGGCTCTGGGTATATTTGAGAGGCAGTAAAATGTAATGTCCGATGTGGAGTCTTTGGGGCAACAGGTGATTTAGATTTGTTTCTCAAGACATGTTGTCTCGTGGGTGTGGATATATTTTTAAACCCTTTCTTTAAATGGTCACACAGATGATCTGAAGACAAGGCCAGGCATGTGGCTTGACCTTCCCTTAAGTCAAGTGTTTGTTCCCTGTGCCAGACAAGGAGGGGATCATGTTATACTATGGGTGATCGTTTGCATTCTTTCCCCTCTGTAAGATGACACTGAAATGGCAAAGAAGGGTCGAGGGCATTAGAAGCTAAATGCTGAGGACTTCACACCTGACAAAATAGCTCAATATATTCAATAAAAATGTGATACTTGATCTCATATGCCTCCTGGCTGCGCTTATTTGGAAGAAACACAAATATAGCCATCTCCTCAGCAATGCACTCAGGCCTCAGCTATTTGTTTGTCCCTCAAGGCTTTTTGTGGAACAGCCTTTGATATAAAACACAAGCATCCTCAGTTGTCTTGGTCTTATAAATGTTGGGAGGAGGATTTGACACCCATTTTGCACATTAAACTGGCTTTTATTGACTGAAAACATAAAATATTTTGAATTTAAAATTCATTTTTGGGTTTAAAAGCTTTTGCAGCCTTAAAATTAGGGCTAGGGTTAGGGTTAACCTTTACCCTAATCCAAGATCCTTCAGTTTGGTGAGGGAGATTTTATAGATATTAATTGTATAATCAAGCCCAAAATTATTCATACCCCTTGCCAATTTAAATTTAAGGTGAACATGTTGAAGTGGCTCAGTCAAAGTCCCAACATTTAGCTGGTAGGGAATCTGATTAGGTTGACGGTAATGAGGTCTTCCAACCCTAAAGGAGCTCATCGTTACTAAAGAGTAAGTGGCAAAATACAACATGGAAACCTGCAGAAAGTGGTTCAGCGAGTCAGGTTTTGTTGTATTTCCGAAAGATTACATTTACTGATATTTCAGAATGGTATAATATATATATATATATTTTTTTTTACGTGCTGCAATGTAGTAAAAATGTGAATAAAAATACAATCATCTACTCTGATTTCTCACATAGTGGATGAATCTCACAATTTCAAATTTGTAAGTACATTCATTAGGAAATAGCCAACATATAAACGTGCTCTAAAAGTTTAAGAATAATACATTTAAAAATCATCTTGAGCTCTTTTAAAGTTAAAATATAGATTTGTTTGGAATTAAAAACAGATCAGTTTATAGTTTGATGTGTATGTGTCTACTGTCTGTGTGTGTCTTGTTTTATGAACAGCATAAGAGCAACATTTTTAACTTTCTGTCATTTCTGCTAAGCTCCATTAATGCAGCTTGACCCTTCCAGTCTTAAGGTGTTTGTTCAGAGTCTGAAGGTGTTTGTTCAGAGTCTGGGCTGCCAGCTGAGAAAATCAGCCAAATCAAATCGATAATTTCAATAAATAAATTCAGGTCTATTTAATCGTTTTCGTATTAAAATACCATGAAACTAGATGTGCTAAATGCATATTGTACAAACAATCAAGGTATTGTACAGAAGTGTCAGCGGCTGGGAGAGTAACCCCATAATATCTCAGGCTTGTTGAAACCAATCGTGTTTGAGTTGTGAAATTCAGCTGCTTTATCTGGGTTATAAGTATTACAAATTTGTCTTTCCCAACACAAACTCTCATTCGTTGTATTTGTTAGCTGTGATTAGCTGTCATATTTGCATGGTCGGTTTTAAATGAAGAATAAACCATTATCTAGCACTGATGCACATTGATTTCTTAACCTCTGTCTTCAAGGACATCAAAGCGTCAGCCTAGGCATGCACACGGGCTTCAGGGAGTCTTGGGTGTCTAATGGGGCTATTTTTAGACTGGGACTTGACAGGGTGCAACATATGCTTTGAAGCACGTATAAAAGCTGTAAGGTTACTTAGACCGGCCGTAAAATTATCGCCACAAGGTGGAGATTTGCAGTTAGTGTAAGCTCGAGGACTTTTTATGTGATAACAGGTGAGGCTTTACCGCCAGGTTTCCTTGTAAGATAAATGTATTCAGCCTGTATTTAGGATTTTTTAAACATGGGATTTAAGTTATTCTGATTTCTGTGTATTCCTGTTTTTCAGAAGTGCACCAATTGGTTATGAAGACATTTTTTCTAATGTATTTCATGGAGTCAAATGAGTCCAATTCAAATGAATATTTTGTGTTTTTTTATATCTAATTATATAACAGCTTCCTCTATTATGTGTGATTTTAAGTTGAGGGTCTGTCAGCATGATTTTATTTGAAATGGCAAAAAGGCCAATTGCTGAATGAGTGACCAGTTGACTTTGAAGTGAAAACATTTGTTCTACCTTTACACATTAGTGAATACCTGAATTATTCAATTTTTTTTTGTGACAACACACATAGGAACTGCTTTTATATCACCTTAAAATAAAAAGACCACCACAAAAAGATGTCATTGTTTGCTCGTTTATTTCTTTTTCACAATTGACACATTAGACAAAAACATCATATTTTATGACTTCTTGACTTGTGTTTCAATCGGTTTCATGTTCACTCTTCAGCCTCCTTTCCCTTTAAATCAACAAGAAGCAGTAACGTATTAGATGATTGGAAATGCTGAAGTCATTATGGTTAAAGTGAAGATGAAATGCAGCTGAAGATCATCATACCCTGCCCATTTCGCGGCTCTTGGCCCTCAGCTTGTTGACCTGGGACTCAGCGATGTCGGCGCGCTCCTGGGCCTCCTCCAGCTCATGCTGGACCTTCCTGTACCTGGACAGGTGAGCGTTGGCCTGCTCCTCCTGGAAAGCACAAAGTCAGACTCTCAAATGGTCTCTTCGGTTTGCTCTACGGATCATTTTTCACTATCCTGTCAGTAGTCTGGTATTAACACGTTGAGTTAGGGTGTTGTTGGTGTAACACCTATTTATTTCACATGTGTCAAATACTTCACACTCACAGCGTCCTCAGATTGACGCTTGTAGGATTTCACTTTGAGCTGCAGCTTGTCCACCAGATCCTGAAGACGGGCGATGTTCTTCTTGTCCTCCTCAGTCTAGGAGCAGTGCATAGCAGAGTCTGTTCGCTTAATCACTGTTTGTTTTGTCAAAAAATAAGTCTAAAGCTGATTCAAAGAACACTTAATCCTTCATTTATCTTATTAAACAAACACAGACCAACAAGAACGACAATATGTGTATGTAACAAATAAATAGGATTAATTCTACTCTATTTTTGCCAGAGTTTGTCTAAACTGATCATCCTGAGCAGCAGAAACATGGTTTCATGATTTTTTCAACTTTTTCATACTTTTTTTAGTAACACTGTAGACATTTAAGAAAAAAAAATAGCTCAAGATATTCATGCAATACTCAGGCATTTACACAAGTTTTGAAACAACATAACGCTGAACATCTTCAGATTCATTTTTGGTATCTGAACTCTATTAGATCATTTTGATTAAAAAATCTATACTAATCAAAACACAGTTGAATATTTGTGATACCTTTATTCTGTTTATAGATATAAAAAAGGTGTTTTAGTGCTTTGTTTGGCAGAATCAAGTTAGAACATCCCTCAGTTCAAGAACCACAGTTCAAAGTTGATACCCTGATTTAAAGTGGTTTATAAAAAAGTGAAAATGAAGGAGTGTTCACAGCCACAGACAAATGCTGATTGTGTTTGATATCTTAAACGGTGAACTCTCAGTTGTGACATATTAAAGTGAGTTAAATGAATGTCATCTACACATACATCCATCCATCAAATAACACTTTATCTCTATCTTTATTTTATATTTTCTCATAGATAATAGAAAAAACAATAGGGTCTGCAATTTTACACATTTTCTAAACCCAGTTTTAATTAATTTTTCGATATTTATCCAGACTTTCAGGAAGGTTTTTGAAAGTTCAAACAAATGAAACACCAAACTGTAAATCTGTATGGATGACATCAGGGTGTTTACTTTTAGTTGTGACCTCCTTATTAAGCACTCTGGCAGCCAAAGACATAATAAGTGTGACTCATGCCCCCTATGGGTCCTAAACGTGTTCTGCATGTCTGTTCAGCAGTAAAAAAAAAACAGAAGCTGCAATTTTCACATAAAGCAGAATTTGTGTTGTTTGCCTGTTAGAATGCATTTCTAGGCCATTCTATTTTTTCTATTTAAACTATTTTTGCTTTTCAGAAAAGCAAAAATAGTTCAATCTTACCTGATAGGTGAGCTCCTTCACTCTGCGTTCATACTTGCGGACACCTTTGATGGCTTCAGCTCCGCGTCTCTGCTCAGCCTCAACCTCCCCCTCCAGCTCACGAACCTTCCCAGAAGAAAACAATAAATCAGTGAGATGTTATTTTCACATTTCACTGAGAAAATAATCTACATATGGATCACCAGCAGAGGCACAATAAAGCAAAACAAAATCTAATATTGTGTAATAAACGTACTCTAGCCTCCAGTTTCTGGAGCTGCTTCTTGCCTCCCTTCAGAGCCAGATTCTCGGCCTCCTCCAGACGGTGCTGCAGGTCCTTCACTGTGACCTCCAGGTTCTTCTTCATCCTCTCCAAATGAGCACTGGTGTCCTGCTCCTTCTTCAGCTCCTCTGCCATCATGGCTGCCTGTAAATGATATGCATTGAAAATGTTGAGATTTTTAGACAGGTTTGGCAGAAATGCAGATTTACTAAATTTAAGTTTAGCTGTGACTGCAGGACCTCCTGAAGCAATTACTAGACACAGAGGATACACATTTCATGACAAATTCAATTTAACTGAACTAATGGAATGATGTAGAAATTTAGAAAAACTGACTTCTACCCTTCACTTGAAATAAATCCCATTGCAGCACATCTAATGCAGCGATGCTATAAATTTATGTGTTCTTTGTTGAGGGATTTGATCATATATCAGATTCGTTCTACTCTATTCTTAACCTGTTCTATCATAATTGTAGAGTTGTACAGTTGAGCATCAGTTTTTAAATATAAACTTGCTTTCTCCTCAGAAAAAAATCGGACATTACCAAAGAATGACGATTATCTGCAGTCAGCATGAATACTTTCATAATACATATGAAGTGAATCTGATGTCTATTGTTGGCTCGTACTACAAAGATGAAGACATGTGGCTGCAGTTTACAAATTTGCCACTAGGTGTCAGTAATGGCTAAATTCCATCAATAATCAAGGCAATGATATAAAACTAGAGAACTCACATCAGTGATGGCCTTCTTGGCCTTCTCTTCGGCATTCCTCGCCTCCTGAATGGCATCCTCCACCTCACCTTGGACCTGGACAAAGTCGGCCTCCAGCTTCTTCTTGGTGTTAATGAGGCTGGTATTCTGAAATAACACAAACGTAAGCAGGTTCAGTTTGTTTGTCCTCATGTATCCTTTCACAAACAAAACAATAATAAACACGCAGTTGAACTTGTAAATGGCATCCTGCGTAGCTCAGAGACGTAAAAGTTCAGCCAAAGAGACCAGATGTTACAGATTAGAAGCTTTTTAGGTAAATACCTGAGAGTGCAGCAGTGTAACACGCTCACTGGCATCCACCAGCTCCTGTTCAGCCACTTTGCGGCTTCTCTCCGTTTGCTCCAGAGCAGCTCTGAGCTCCTCAATCTCGGCAACCATCAGGGTGTTCCTGCGCTCCACCATCGCAACCTGCTCTTTCATGTCATCTTGTGCTCGGACAGCCTCGTCAAGGTGCAGTTGTGCATCCTTAAAAATAAAAAACACATTAACAAAATGGCTGTCTTCACTCAAATATGAAGACAACCTCCTCTATTCAGTGAACTGTAGTACCTTAAGCTGTCCCTGAACGTTTCTCAGTTGCTTCTGGGCTTCTGCCGCCTGCCGGTTGGCGTGGCTCAGCTGTATCTCCATCTCATTGAGGTCTCCCTCCATCTTCTTCTTGATTCTCAGGGCGTCGTTCCTGCTCCTGACCTCAGCATCCAGAGTACTCTGCATGGACTCCATCACCCTCTGGCTGTTCCTCTTGATCTGCTCGATCTCTTCATCCTTTTCTGCAAGTTTTCTGTCAATTTCACTTTTGACTTGGGTAAGTTCCAGCTGGACGCGGAGAATCTTGGACTCCTCATGCTCCAGGGTGGCCTGAACGGAAACGTAAATTATGCAGTTAAAGAGTTTCTCATTTGGACTGCTCTTTGCAAACACGTTATTTCAATTACCTCAGCTTCCTCCAGGGCTGTTTGGATTTCTACTTTCTCATTCTCTGCTGTTTTCTTGCCCTTCTCCAACTCATGAATGGTCTTTCCCGTTTCACTAATATGTTCGGTCAAATCACTTATTTCCTCTGTTGAGGGATCAAAATCCCAAAAGTTACAATACAATAAAATACAAAAAGATAAAATACATAACTCTTTATCAATTATCAACAAAGCTTTTTAGTCTTGCCAGACACATGCATGGTTTTTATCTTACGCTGCAGGTTCTTATTCTCCCTCTTCAGAGTCTCCAGATGGTCCAGAGCTTCTTCATAAGAGTTTTTCATTTTGAACATCTCTGTGCTCAAAGAGCGAGCCTCTTTCTGAGCTCCCTCCAGCTCAGCCTGGCTCTCCTCATACTTCTGCTTCCACTCTGCAAGAACCTGAAAACACAAACGGGTCAAATATTTGTTGCCCATTGTTGACTTTGTGTCCCTCAGTAAGAACAGGACTAAAAAGACAACAACAAAACCTTGTCAAAGTTCCTCTGCTTCTTGTCAAGATTTGCAGCCAGAGCATTGGCTCTCTCCACGTCGATCATCAGGTCCTCCACTTCACCCTGCAGCCTCTGCTTGGTCTTTTCCAGAGAGGCACATTTTGCATTCACAGCCTCAATGGACTCCTCTGCATCCTGAAGACGCTGGGCGAGCTTCTTCCTGCAGAGAGTATGTTTGATTTAAAAATCTTGAAATCCTTTGTAATTTCAAATCGGCATCGTAAGAGTAAAAGTTAGACTTACTTGGCCTCTTCCAGCTCCTCAGTGCGCTGAATGGCATCAGTCTCATACTTGGTTCTCCACTGAGCCACCTCGCTGTTAGCCTTGGACATAGCGCGCTGCAGCTCGGCTTTGGCCTCCTGCTCCTCTTCATACTGCTCTCTGAGCAGATCACAGTCATGACGAGATGACTGGACCGCATGAGCCAGAGCATTCTTGGCCTAAATGGGTCAAAATAGAAAATGCAATATTTGTTATTCTTGACAAATTTTTTTTAAATAAAAAAACAAAGGACGCTTTATTACCTTAACTTCTTCCTCAAGGTGTCTTTTGAGCTCCTCGATTTGATGCATAAAGGCCTGTTTTCCTCTAGTAAGCTGGGAAACAAGAGACTCTTTTTCCTCCAGCTGACGACTGATTTCACCTGGATGAAACAAGCAGAATGAAAGTGGGTAGAGGCAGTGGATGACTGGATGGATGTACAATGTTCCTTGTGTTTCTAAGAATTTGACTTTAAGTAATCCTCACTCACCATTCTCAGACACAAGTCTAGCTTTATGAGAATTAATTTCATTAAGTTGACGGATATGCTCGTCATTCTTGGTCTTCAGTTCACTCAATTGATCCTCAAGAGAGCGGCACATCTTCTCCATGTTAACCTAGAGGACATCCAGAACAATCAAGGTTACAGGGACTTTAATGTTCTTCAACTTTGAGTTCTGAAAAAGAAATATTAATCAATTTCACCTTTGCTTTTGCAGTGGACTCCATGTTGCTTGAGAGGTCGTCGATCTCCATCTTGTATTCACTTTTCTCTTTCTCCAGCTTCTGTTTGACTCTCTGGAGGTTATCGATCTGCTCTCCCAGCTCCGCCACGCTGTCGGCCTGCTTCTTACGGAGAGATGCGGCCGTGGCCTCATGCTGCAGGGTGGCCTCTTCAAGGTCACGGCGCAGCTTCTGAAACTCAGCCTCGCGCTTCTTGTTCATCTCGATCTGAACAGCTGTGGCTCCTCCAGCTTCCTCAAGCCTCTCGCTGATCTCCTCAAGTTCCCTGGAGAGATCGGCCCTCTGCTTCTCCACTTTGGCCCGAGCAGCTCGCTCAGCCTCAATCTCCTCTTCTAGCTCCTCAATACGAGCCTGTATTGCAAAAATGGAGTTTGAGTCAGCAAAACTAATGGCAAGAAAACCTAGCATTTTAATTGCTAAATGTCTGACGTAGTAAAAATTAAGACAGTATAGCAGGGGTCACCAACTCCAGTCCTCAAGGCTACCATCCTGCAACTTTTAGATTCACCTCTGCTCCAAAATGTCTGAATTCCCTCACCAGCATTCATTCCTCTGCAATAGGCTGGAAACGAGCAGTTTATTTCATCCAGGTGTGTTTGAGGAGAGACGCATCTAAAAGTTACAGGATGGTGGCCCTCAAGGACTGGAGTTGGTGACCCCTGCAGTATAGTAATCTCATTTTCTAAAGTATCTTGTTTGAATGGCAACTTTAGTCATTGTTTTGAGACATTTTGGCAGTCATTAGTTTTGAGACAAAATGCACAATATGCTTCATGTTGTAAGCAATAATAACAAATGACCACATTCAAAGTCCTCAAGCTATTTACATCTTACCTGTAGTTCCTTGATTTTCTTCTGAAGCTGAGAACCGATGGTCTGTTCATCCTCTATCTTGCTGAGAAGCTGGCTTATTTCAAAGTCCCTCCTTTACAAAATTTTTTTAGATTTACTGCAGGAAATCCATTTATCTTCCACACATGTTCAACTGCTAACGTGTAAATATATATTTGACTTGTCTTTTCATTTTTACCCACTTTTTAATCTTCTCTTCAGACTGCTGCTTGTCATTCTCCAGATCCATTGTGGTTTCCTGAGCCAGTTTCAGATCTCCTTCCAGCTTCCTCTTGGCTCGCTCAAGATCCATACGGAGTTTCTTTTCCTGCTCCAGGGAACCTTCAAGCTGGTGCAAAGAGAGAATCAGAAGTCAGTGATCCCATGTATTTAAAAAAACAGAACTGTTGTTGACTCAGACAAAGCACTGATGTTTACATCGTCCACTTGCTGCTCCAGTTTTGTTTTGGCTTTGGTCAGAGTGTTGACTTTGTCTTCCTCTGCCTGCAGATCATCCAGGGTCTGCTGATGGGCCTCCTGGAGGGCTTTTTTCTCCTTTGTCAGTTTAGCAATGGTCTCATCTTGAGAAGCCATTTCCTCTGTGAGGTTTTTAACCTGCACTGACAAATAAATTGCTTTAGTAATTTGGTCAAATTGCATTTAACAGGAATGTGATTCATAAACTCAAACCTTGTTTTCCGTGGCATGTTTCTCCTTTTCCACTTTGGCCAGAGTCAGCTCCAAGTCATCGATGTCCTTCTTCAACTCAGAGCATTCGTCCTCGAGTTTTCTCTTCTTTGCTGTCAGCTCAGCATTGATCTCTTCCTCATCCTCCAGTCTCTCGTTGGTCTCTTTGAGTTTGGCCTCAAGCTGGATTTTCGCTTTGATGAGCCCCTCACACCTTTCCTCCGCATCAGCCAGGGTTTCGCCCTCCTAGATTCAAGTGAACCGCAGATATTGTCAAAGTTGGCGACCTAGCATTGTCAAACAGTAAATTGCTCTGGTCTTATACATACCGACTGAATCTGCAGCTGCAGGTCGTTCTTCTCCTGAAGGAGAGAAACCATCTTCTCCTCCAGTTCTTTCTTCTTAGCCAAAGCCTTTGTCAGGTCTTCTTTGGTCTTGGCAAAGTCTTCTTTCATTTGGGCCATCTCCTTCTCCGTCTCTGCACTCTTCAGCAGAGGTTTGATCTTGAAGTACAGCTTCATCCATGGCCAAGTTTTGACGTTCATGAATGAACGGATGTTGTACTGGATGGTGAAAATGGCTTCCCTTGGAGAATCAAGCAGAAACATATTCTTATACTCAGACTTGTAAAATGTAAGCAAACCTTTTCACTGCTCCATCGAAACAACACATGACTGAAATGCTTTTCAAATGACCAAAACCCTAACACTAATCTAAAAAACCCCAACATAAACAAAAAGTCAAGTTTAACAGATTAAACAAAAGTGCTATGAATACATCTAAACATGGCAAAACCTTTTCTAAAAGAAAACATTGAACTAAAAAGTCCTTTTAAGAAAAATACAAGCTGTACACAGTGAAATGTTTAGTTCCTTTTAATGTTACTGTATTTCTATCCAGCTTAGGAAAATCTACCTTCTTTCCATCATCTTTACGAATTCCCGCCTCATCACGTAGCCTCTGCAGAGAGCCTGGGTCATTGTGACCAGTTCCGCCAGTTTCTCATCCCTCATCTCCTCCAGGGTACCCAGCAGTCCAGCCTTAAAGAACACCTGACGGGTAAAACGGCATTAGATTAACATTTTATTCAGCTTTCAATTAAGATTTTTCTTAAATCTGTTGATTTACCTTAGTGTGGCCAAACCTATACTGAGTGTGGTCAATGTTGATGGATCCCAGGAGTTTCTCAGAGGCCTTCTTGTTGTCAATGAATTGGCCTTCAGGAATAACACTAGCGTTCAGTACTTTGTACCTGCAAAAAGTCGCATTAATCCGATTAACAACACAGTTGAGCAAATTATGGTAGATTAATAAGTACAGATAACTGCACCTCTGCTTGAAGTCACCATAGAGGATCCTGCTGGGGAAACCTTTCCTGCAGATCCTGATGCCCTCCAGCACGCCGTTACACCTCAGCTGGTGGATGACCAAGAAGTTTTCCATCAGACCTGAAGCAACAACACATGGATGGTAATTACTGTGTAACTTAACCATGGGGTCATGAGAATCACCTGATCCAAACAGAATCAGAGCCACAATCATTGGAAACAGAGATCATCTAAAATTTCTTTACTCATCTTTATCTGGTCCAGGCGCACGTTGTGAATGTTACAAAATCATTGTTTCAAACGTTGGACTTCTAGTGACAATTCATGTCAGATGTTTATAAGTTTATAAACAAATGAAATAGATATTTTTCCATTTCTATGATCATCTATCCCTATAAATGATCAAAACGGCTGGACAAAATGGCTTATTTTTTGATACAAAACAAGTGTGCTCAAAATTGGAGTGTACATTTTGCCGATGTATACTTTTCTAATTTGTATCTACAAGTCTTGAAGAGTTACCGTCTTGGAGACTGACCTGGGGTTTTGGATTCATTAGGAATGAGACAGCGCACAAAATGTGGATGGGTGCTCCTCAAGTTGGTCATTAACTTTCCAAGATTTTCCTATAGAAGGACAAACAAACATAATATTTTAATTTCTTCCAAACTGGGGACCTTCACCTTCATAACACTGGTAGCCATTTTATAGAACCATGACATAATTATAGCCCATAACACAAAAGGAAGTTCTTCACACAACAGAAAGGAATTGGACCATTTAGCATAGAATGGTACACAAATAGAGAGAGGCAAAACAACCTAGAGGAAACATATTTTGATTTTGCAAAAGATTTTATCCTGCACCTTTTACAGGCAAACTTTACCCAGGTGGTTTTTGAAGTTTCACACTTTGCAAATGTCTACGACTACATACACTTCAGTCAAAAGAAAAAAAATAAAATAAAAGACACTTATAGAACTACAGGGAAGACATAAATATCCAGTTTTACATACTGTTGCTTGTTCTACATCAAAGAGGATTTGTACTTTGTGGACTGATTATCTTAAATCTACATTATGAATGATGCACTTTAGAGTAGCTAAGGGAAGGCCCATAGAAGGACTAAGAATGAATAGCTTATGTGTTCATTAAATACACTGCATTATGTTATAATTTAAAAATTTAAATATACCCTGAAGAGAGCTGAAACAGTTTGGAAGGAGCCTCCCTTCTTCTTGCCTCCACCCTTCTTCCCCCCTTTGGCATCTGCAAAAAAAATACACAGGTATAAGTAAAGAGAGAGACTATTTGTGTCCAAAATGATGCAGATTAAACCAGATTCATGAGTTCTAAACATGAGACATAACATTCAACACTGTAAACATATAAATGGTACCATCTGCTCCTGCGTGAGAAGCATAGAGGTGAGCCAGCAGCTTGGATGAGGACTTCTGGTAAAGCTGGACCACAGAGTCATTCAGGGGATCCTTGTTCTTGTCTAACCAGCCAACAACATTGTAGTCCACAGTGCCAGCATAGTGCACCAGAGAGAAATGAGCCTCAGCTTTCCCTTTGGCAGGTTTTGGTTTCTGGAAGGGAGCACTTTTTCCCAGATGTTGGTCGTACAGTTTGCTCTTGAAGGTCATGTCTGTTGCCTTGGGAACAATACACTCCTCTTCAAGCATGGAGAAGATGCCTAGAGGCTGTCAGGATGGAAACATGCAATTAAAATCAAGACATCTTGAGGCATCAAAATGATTCTCTGTGTTGGTCAGTATGTGTCTGAGCTTGTTGCTGACCTTTTCAATGAGCTCAATGCACGCAGCCAAGTCCATGCCAAAGTCAATGAACTCCCATTCAATTCCCTCCTTCTTGTACTCTTCTTGCTCCAGGACGAACATGTGATGGTTGAAGAACTGTTGCAGTTTTTCATTGGTGAAGTTGATGCACAGCTGTTCCAAGCTGTTAAACTGTTGGAAGACAGACTCTGTTAGATGTTTACCGTGCTGGTTCACTGATTTAAAGGTTAATCCCAATATTACTGACATCAAAGATTTCAAAACCAGCGATGTCCAAGACACCGATGAAGTAGCTCCTTGGCTGCTTGGTGTCCAACATCTCGTTGATTCTGACGACCATCCACAAGAACATCTTCTCATAGACAGACTTGCAGAGAGCACTCACTGCATTGTTGACCTGAAGATGGAAAGACATGCTGTAGTTTAAAAAAATTCTGTCAATCAATTTAACCTCATAAACTCAAATTGTCTGTCACCTGTGGCACAGTTTGACCTTTGACCACCATTTCATTTCCAACCTTCACTCGGGGGTAACACAAAGCTTTGAGCATGTCAGCAGAGTTCAGGCCCATGAGGTAGGCGATTTTATCGGCCACTGATAAAAGCATAAATATGAGAGCAATTACAACATTGCAAATTACAAAACTATCATGAAATCCATTTATCTGGCATGTGATTTTATATTTCTTTTCCTTTACACGGCCACCAGAGCAAGTGGGGATCTTGCGTTGTTTTATTAAGAATGCAATACGACTCAGATGAAATGCAACATTTTCTGATTTGCTTCACAGTTCTTTTAACATTTCCTCAAGAAAACAGTGGGGCCAAATTATTTTTATTATATTTATATGTTTTCATGATTCAGGCTTCTTACCCTCAGTGCCATCAGGTTCAGCCTGCTCTTCCCGCTGCTTCTGCTTGAACTTCATGTTTCCATGATGCATCACAGCTCCCGTTAGCTTGTAAATGTTAGCTTTCTCTTCTGCAGTGAAACCCAGGATGTCGATGGCAGTCTGAAGAGTTGGTATACAAAAACATAGATCTATTATTGATTTGTCATACTTTAGATTTAAACAAGCTTGTTTGCTGAGTGTGGTGTCAGCCGCTCCTGAAATGGTGCTTCTAATCACATTTTACTCACATCGGTGGCGATGAATTCTTCAACGTCATTGATACTCTTGACAGTGATTTCTCCCTGACTTATCATGGGAAAGTCATATGGGTTGGTGGTGATGAGGAGACCCTCTGAAAAAAAAAACTCTTCTATTTTAGTATCCAGACTCTAGTGAATCATTACTTTGTATACTGTGAGGCGACATTTCTAACCTATTAGCTCAGGTTTGTGGCCTGTTGCGAGCTGGTAGAAGATGTGATAACTTCTCTCAGCAGACAGCTGGAATGTCACACGAGATTTCTCCAGCAGATCTGAGAACAAGACAGAAATGATTTTAGTTTGTCCTTTTATAAAATCTCATGGCAGGTTTTGAAATCTAAAACACGTACATGTTTCAATATCAGCTGAAGCCAGCTTTCCAGTTGTTCCGAAATGGATTCTGATGAATTTACCCTAAATAAGCACAGAGTCATTAGTGTTGGTTTTATATATATATATATATATATATATATATATATATATATATATATATATATATATATATATATACACCTTAAAATTTATTTAAATCAGATTGATATGTGATCATACTATGCACTTACAGCAAACTGCATGCCGTCCAAAATAAAATATTAGCAATCAACATATAAGCATTCAGATAAGCAATGAAATGCAGTGCTTTTTAAAAGAGCAAGCAGACATTACATTCTTGCACTAGTTTCTTAAGCTGGGAAACTTACAAAGCGAGATGAGTTGTCATTTCTCACTGTCTTGGCATTACCATAGGCCTCCAGCAGGGGGTTGGCTGCAATGATTTGATCTTCCAGCGAACCCTTTAAACAAAGTTACAAAACACATATTTGTATTCTGTCATTCATGTCTTCAGCGGTATGAGAGATAAATACAAGACTTTTCCTGCTCACCTGCATTTTTCCAGGAATTGGCTCCGACTTCTTTCCACCAGCTACTGCGATTGTCGCAAAGTACTGGATGACACGTTTGGTGTTCACAGTCTTTCCTGCACCAGATTCGCCACTGGTTTGAAGATACACAGCTTAATTAGAGAAGTACTGATGCAATTAATGTCAGTAATACCTTATATCTGATAATATGTGGCACTTACGTAATCAGGATTGACTGATTCTCACGGTCTGTTGGAAAAATGCAAAGTCATACAACTCAATATTAAATTACAATATCATATACTGTTGCCTCAATGAAGTAAAGTTATTAAAAGTTGAGTTTGTCCATACAATCCTCATTTTGGATAGAGTGGAGATAAAAAGATGACAGATACCTTGGAGCATGAACTGATAGGCGTTGTCAGAGATGGAGAAGATGTGGGGAGGAGCCTCAATTCTCTTCTTCCCCCTGTATGCTGCAACAACCATTGCATCGTACACTGGCAGCCACTTGTAGGGGTTCACAGTGACGCAGAACAACCCAGAGTAGGTCTGTGTAAGACAGTGAGACATCCAGCAAATTTAAATGGATCCCAAAGTTAACATCTCTAATTTGGTCCTTAGGCTTCTCCTTGTTAACCAATTGAAATGATTAAGTAGTCGCATGAAATCTGTTTGAAATAACATGAGCAATAAGTATCTTTTGCCCCAATAAGGATTAAGTTATGAACTTAATCAAAAAGTGCTACAAATCTTTAGCTCAATTCATAAAATGGACTTACGTAGATCATCCATGCTGCATATCGCTCTTTGAGGTTATACAGCACAGAGGGCTCACTGAGGTGGGTCATCATGGCCATGTCTTCAATCTTGTCGAACTTTGGTGGGTTCATTGGAAAGATTTCATCCTCCTTTACAGTGATACTCTACAACAAAACAGCAGAGCATGTGAGTAAAGTTCTAGTTTCCAATAAACATCGAACAAATAGATCTATCATGTTCCATCGTGTGTACTTAGATGTCCACCTACCTTTCCACCTTTAACTTCTACCGTGGCTTTGCCACCCTCCTTCTTCACTAGTTTACCCTTCAAATACATCTCAGTAGGCTCTGTTACGAAATAAGCTGTTTTGGCATCAAAGGGAGTGTTCTGAGCCTCGATTCTCTCCCTTTCTGGTTTCCGGAGGTATACAGCCGCCGGGCCAAAACACTCCATCTCCGAATCCCCACTCATGGTTCTGCTGTAAAAACAAGTAAAACCAAAACATCATCATTCCTTTTAAAAGTACTTGGCTTTAGCTTTTTCTGGCATTCTGGCATGGGATGTATGGAATTTACCTTGTTTGTTTTTCAGTGATGCACTTGGTGTGTGGATACTAAGAAAGGTTAGAAAGCATAAAAGGAAAAACTCAAGCTCATGAGACTATCAAGAGTTTGCATATGTAAAATAAATTCAAAGCACAAATAACTTCAAAAGTATGATCGAAGACTCACCTTTTCTGGAAGCCGGTCAGTCCTGAACTTCAGAGTGAACTGGCAGCTTCTGTTTTATATTGAAATCTCTGGCAGTCAGGGAGGAACAGCCCTCCTTTTAGGGTCACTTATCCTTCTCCAGATACATGATCTCAGATGTCCTCTACAGCTCTCCATCACCAGTGGTGTTACCCTATCCGATGTAATGCCAAAACAATTATTAACTGAAACCCCAGATCGTAAATAAGTAAGTCAGTAAACTTTATTTATACAGCATCTTTTACAGGTCAGAAGCCACAAAGTGCTTTACAAAATATAAGATATAAAAACACAGAAGATAAATCAAAAGGAGATATAAAACAGGACATGTGTGATACTAAATCAAATAAAACAGATTGAAAGCCAATCTGAACAAATGTGTCAGCTGCTGGTATCAAGAGTATCAAAGCACAGTCTGGGGGTACAGCCTTAAAGGCTTTATCCCCTCTGGTCTTAGAATGAGTTCATGGCACCATTAACAGCCTTTGACTGGAAAATCTCAGGCAGGGAGGAGAGGATTAGGGCTCTCCATACTTAACCTAGCAGCAACTGAGACTGGGAGGGAAGCCTGTGCATCTCTTAAGATCTTTACTTAGTGTTCAAAGAAGAAATTATTCGTAAACCCTGTGTTGCTGAGATAAATAACGATTTTTAAATTAAAGGAATATAACATTATTACCATTACTTTTAACATACGCAGATACTATATATTCCATCTTCACATGAATAATTCTTTCCGCAACCGAATCTTTGGCAGTGACTCTGTTCAAAGCAGCTCTTAAGCCCAGGGATGAGGAGTTTACTTAAAGCTATTTTAAGATCCCATTATGGTGCATTATACTTGGAGAAGATCTGCTGTGTTATAAAGCAGTTCTCTAGAGGTATGATTAGGTTGCAACAAAAAATAACATTTGATATGTTTGGCCTTCTTTTACAGTCTTATTAGGACCTAAAGCAAATATAGCTTCTCACAGACAAATGCCCAAGCTCTTACTACTGCAATGGCCGACAAATGCTTAGAACACCGCTGTTACATGTGAGATAGTGTTCAGCATCTTGTTGCATCAGTCCTGCTCTGGGAAGGTCCATATTCTTTTATACATGTATTGTGATTTAGTCATCAGCTCATTTGGTTCAGTTGAACTGGGTTCTGAATCCTGGTAAGTACACTCCATCGCAAGACAGTTGCTGTGTTTGTTTCTCTGTAGCTTAGATCTTAAATGCGCATAGTGAATGCAGTTACATTGTGCTATATTGTGACACTGATGATTGGTCTTTTTTATAGTTTGGATGCATGTGTATTTGTTGCACTAGTACAATAATGTCAGTCATACTAAGCAATCCATTTAATTGCTGCAGTTTTAAATGTAAACATCCAGTATTTTGTTCTGTAAACTGCTTAAATGTGCATTCGTGAAATCTAAAAGAATTGGGAAGGACAGACTGTAGACTACTTAGATGAAGAAATTCAACGAATTAACTGTTTATATAATGAACCACCTGTTGGCTTCTGGTCAATGTTGTCAACACATCTGAGAGGCAAATACTGTTCATTAAATTCTTGAGGAATGATTATTCCCTTGTGTGTGATAAATAATACATCTCTGAGAACGTGTCATCAACACTTTCTGCTGTGCATGCACATTTGTTTTGACCAAAGTTAAAATAGTGAGCAACTAGGGAAAGGAAGGATAAAACTGGGTGTGGTTTATGACATGCATTTTTTACTGCAAACAAACTGAAGATCAAGTAAGTTGTGTATGTTTAGGCATTGTCTGTTTTTTCTTAAGCTCTAGCTGCCAGGTTTGATATGACTACCGTTTGTAAAGTTACAAAGTCAAAGAAAGTCAAGAATTAACTGCATTATTGTTATTTAGCCAGTCATAACAGAAAAAAATGGGAGTTCATTTTTCAGTCATATTTTCATCATGTTATTTGTTTATACATGTCACAGTTTAAAACTAAATATTTAATTAGCAAGCTATACATTTAGTTTATGCCAAACATTTAGTTAGCAAGCTAAAAAAAATATGGCTTTGAAAAATTAATCTCCATTTTTTTCTCTTATGACGGGCTAGATAATACAATTACTGCTGTCAATACTTGACTGTGTAACTTTACAAACTGAAGGCTATAGTTTTTGCACTGATGCAGGCATGTCGGCATTTATTGCAGATTGGTTGTATTGCAGCATGAAGCTCCTGTGATTTTGTATGGACTGTTTATGTTCTCCCATCAGGTCCAGTTGTCTCTGGGCCTTTCCGATTTCCTCCAACAATATGAAAATATGCATATTAGGTTATGGGCGTTTGCT
Source organism: Poecilia formosa (assembly GCF_000485575.1). Lineage (NCBI taxonomy): Eukaryota > Metazoa > Chordata > Actinopteri > Cyprinodontiformes > Poeciliidae > Poecilia > Poecilia formosa. Next base: position 6,161,554 of record NW_006799941.1, on the reverse strand, counting down.
TTCATGGTTAGTTTGTCCTGTATGTCTGTGTGTTGTGAAGGACTTCCCACCTATCCAAAGAGGGTGTCCCTCCTCTAGCCCAACGACTGCTAAAAATAGACAGCTGCCCCCCACAACCCAGCAGGGACAAGCGAGTACAGATAATGGATGGATGGATTCCTGATGCCATGGCATGTCGAATAACTAGGGTGATGTATTTATATATACATGTTTTGTTGAATTCTCTTAGAAAGTTTGATTGTCGCCATTAAAATCAGGAATGTAAAGATAAAGTCCTGCAGGCCTCCCTAAACTAGTGGTCAAACCTCTGCACCTGTATGCAAGTGGTAACTTTTGCACTCAACTGTTGGAGCTGCTTGTTGTTTAGAAGCAGTCTTCTTTTTTTTGCATTACTTGTTAATCCTCCTGTGTGCAAGTCTTTACTTATGCAACCCTGATCAACAGGGGTTTGTTTATGTTGCTTATTTCTTTGTGAAGTGGAAAACCCTACATATGTATTAGCTTCCCTACCAGAAAGGTGAGAAAAAAAAACTTTTATTACTGTAATACAATGTAGGATTTCAGAACTTGGGGCATATCTTAAAAGGGTGAAAAAAACAAAAAAAAATGGTGTAGTCCCACAATACCTGGAGAAACTGTGGCTTCCCCCTTTGAGTCACACAACATAGCTATTAGGTTAATTGGTTTCTCTAAATTGTTCTTGTGATTGATTGCAAGTATGTGCATGTTTATTTGTCATGTGAATCTGTGTGTTGCCTTTTGATAGGCTGGTGCCAACCTTGCATATTAGGCTGGCACAAATGTGGACGGATGTTCCCCTAGAGAATAAATGCATTATATTGCCAAAATATCCAGTTATCTACAGTCACAGGATACAGTGACATTCAAATCTTAATCCAAGAGGAGTAAAGTAATGAAAATGTATCTTTTGCAATTTTTCCAGAAACACATTTACAATCCATATCTTGTATCTTTTTTGTTGAAAATTCATACTTAGCTTGTGCTTAATGATGTTTCCATCCATTCATTCATCCAGCAATCCATGGTAATGTTAATGTAAATGGTTAAAAAAGTTTGTATTTTTCTCCTGCTTTTATTAGTTACTGCTTTATTGTGAAATAACATTATAAAATTCATTAAAACAAAGTTTTTCACCTCTCATTTTTGCAGGGCTTCCTCTTTTCTCTGCCTGAGGTGCTTATTTTCACCATGTTGCACTTCCTGTGGAATTGAAAAATTATGAAGTATGAGTGAATTGTTATAGTTTAGAAATGGCAGGATGAATGTGCAATACCATATTTCAGAAGGATCATGGATTCTCCACAGTTCTTCTGCGCTGTGACCAAAGCATGGTGGGATCATTAAAAGGTTCCTTCCTAAATCAACAAAAAGAAAAATCATTACATCTCCAAAACAAGGCTGTTGAGACAGATAATTTAATATTCAGTGTTGGCAACAGGTCGTGATACCATGTAATGTTAATGATGAGGATGGTGGTGATGATAATGATAGAGAGGCTGGTAACATAAGCAGCACATTTGCACCTCTGCAACCTGAGGCTCCCTCTGGTGTTTATAAGGAGCCAGTGACCCCAGCCGTCGACATGGCTAAGCACTCACACGTGATAGTAGTTAACACCAGCAGGGTCTGATAGCACATGAACTTAATGTGGTGGTGCAGAGAAATCTCCAAACAGAAACAAATTTAAAAACAGCAAACACAACATGCAAAGTTTGTTGTGTTGTAAAAACTAATTTGTGAACTTCCTAAGAATCTGAAAATAGTTTTAGTCTTACGATAAAGATGAACTTCATCCACTAAGTGATGCCATTAGCTTTTAAAAGGAAACTTCTCACCATCTCTAATCATATTTATCATATACAAGACATTCAAGTAACAAGATATACATTCAAACTCACATATTGTCTGGATAGATGCTACCTTTACGTGGAGGTCTCCACCCATATTCGGGCACAGATTTTTAAAAGCATGCATTAAAAGATATAATTTACAAAGGTTGTAAACAAAGAAAAAAAAAACCAAGTTTGTTTGAAAGTTGCAAAAATAAAAAGATAAAGATGTTCAGAAGCCAGTCAGGACTGTGACTCAGAACCTGGCTCTAAAGTTGCACAAGTTAAAAAACAACACACATGGATGTTGAAAAGATTTGGTAAAAGTTTCATTCAACAATTTAAATTGTTCAAACATGCAACTTTAAGGTAATTTTCATATTCATGTGCATCTCCACCTCTTCAAGTCTTAACTTCACATCTCAAACCTCCAGTACTACAGAAAGTACAATAATAAATACAGATTACAGACAAAATTTCCTAACAAATGTCACTTAAATGGACCAAAAAGTACTTACAAATTTGAAAAACGATGCTGCTTTTTGTGCAAGTGTATATCCGTGCTCTTTGTTACCACTCAATAGACTGGAATGTTACTCAGGACTCACCTTGGTTTGTTATCCTGATCCCAGCTGTTGCTCTTTGGCAAACACAGAAGCTGACACACCTACATAAAACACAATATGTCCCTTGAGCATGTGGTATTTTCCTTGAGCATCCACACAACCTAGGTGCTATATTTGAAATCTTTCCTTATAAGACAGAAGACTTCAATGCTAGCATCATGTCATTTATCTTCACTGAATACAGAGGTCTATAATATCTTCTAGGTAACCACTTTAGAATTTCTTTTCATTTTAACAATGTAACTTGATAATCTTTCCAGGCAAACAGTGCCTACAAGCTCCTTAACCCACATTTACAAAACTTGCCACCTGTCGGAAGTCTCTGGCAAAAAATTGTTGGTTTTTAGTAGATTCTTTGTCAAGCAAAACACACAATAGAGATTAATATTTTCAACATGTTTTGATACAAACATCTGTCATTGTGGGGTCATTTATAAAATCACAAGGAAGAATAGCAGTAATCCATCCCTCTCCTGCTCTACATTTAGCAATTGTCTCAGCCTCCCTTGTGTATCCCTTCAAAAGAAGAATAAGAGCAGCTGTTGGCACTGTTGTGTAAAGTAATCCCTTTGGCAATCCCCACTTTTCTTCAAAGCCCAGTGGCACTCATTTTATTTTTTAATCATTTCTGACCTGTAAGGACTCTGAAACTTGATATTGATGACTTTTTAAAGCCTTACAGAAAAATAGCAGAGGACAGCTTTTGTGCCAGAGGACATTGAAAAGATGTTTTAGTCACACCTTTGGCATTTCTGCAATTCTGATTCAACTTCACATGACTTTAACCAACATCTGTAAGTTTATTCATATACATGGTTTGACACAGAAAGAGTAAACTTGCACATTGCATGATATACAACCTAAATAAGCGCACCATTTAAAAAAAATGATTTTCTCACAGCATTTCTTGACAAAAGTCAGAGGAAACAAAACCTGAATCAGATGTGTGACTTATAGGGATTTCTCAGGAATCCCATAGGCAAAAACAAAATGTATTCTTTTTATTGGGGTGTTTATGGAGATCCAGCTATTGTCTGGGATGAATGGCATGCAACGACCATAAACCCTTTTAGCACAATAGATACAGGCACTTCTGCAAAAGTGTAATGACAGGCGACATGACCAAATACAGCAACAAACATGTGACAGACTCCCATCAGGCAATATAAAAGGAGCAGCAAACAGGACCCTTGAGAGCCTCTCTGCAAAGGTAAGTTACTCAAGATATTATTACATTATTTAATAACAAATGTGACTTGAAAAATGGTACAATTTATATAAAAGCTTAGGTCAATTAAAATTTGACCGCTTCTTATTTTAAAAGTAAATACTACAAACTCAACAAGTAGCATCAATAAATATAATTCATCTGTCTTGTTTTTAGACCTCTGTTTTAACATCTACTACAACAGTTTCTGCTCAACTGGTGTACTGCAAGGTATGAAGCTAAGATTTACACATTTTGACCACTTGTGTGACCCTTAAATTTTTAATAATGGCGAGATAAAATGTATATACGTATACATTTCTTTATTTTTGGGAGTAGATAAATTTTTATTAAATGTATTTCCTTGGACATGTTTTTGGGGTTATGTTTTTACAGCGGAACCATGAGTGGGGATGCGGAGATGGAGTGTTTTGGCCAGGCGGCCATATACCTCCGCAAGCCAGAAAAAGAGCGTCTTGAAGCTCAGAACATTCCCTTTGATGCCAAATCAGCATACTTTGTGTCTGAGCCCTCTGAGATGTACTTGAAGGGGAAACTGGTAAAGAGAGAGGGTGGCAAAGCCACCGTGGAGACTCTCACTGGGAAGGTGAGGATGCAGCACCGAAGATAAAAACAACTCCTTCACTTTCCATCCGCTTGTCCGATATGTTTTATTTATTTATTTTTTTTATCTTTGAAAGAATTTATTTGAACTTGAGTAACAAAAAAAAAGTATATTTACCTGAATTGGTTGATCATCAGACTAAGATTTTTCTTAGATTTTAAGTGGCTGCTGGTTGTATGCACACCCTGGGTCCAGCTTTAAATGGCTCAGATGAATTGTTTGCCTTAATGTCCGAATCGCTCTTTGTTAGACTTTGGTGAAGGTGGCAAAGAAAGGATCAATTATGTACTAAATACAGTCATTACACTACAAGTGACAAAGAAGGGTCAAAAATAAATTCTTCAATCTTTTAATCAAATCTGAAACTTCTTCATAAAGTCTGAAATTGGTAAATATTTTACCCAACTACTCCCTAAACTAGTTATGAGGTAAAACAAGATTTTACAGTGGGTTGATGTCAAAGAGTTGATCATTCTTTTCCATGTTGAAACATAGAAAGGGGTAATCACAGAAAAAAGACAAACACATTTAGATTTAAATATAGAGTAACCAGGCAGTCATTTTCTGATTCTGCCACACTGGACATGCAATCTGAAAATACATAAGCCAAGATCAAGCTGTTCTGGCCTACTAAACATTGACTTGGTTGAACAAACACACCTTTTTTGTTAGGCGTTTTACAAGAATAACATTGTTTACTGGACTATGCATTAATTTATGAGCGATGCCAACTAGAGTCCTAAAGGAAAGCGACCTGGCATTTTCCAAAATGCTCCACTTCGGATTGCCATTAAGGTTAATGAGAAGTACAAGCCAAAAATTTAGTAGAGCTCAGTAAACACAGCTATTCTGTCTATGTTTGTTTGTTGAACACTACATCAGAGTATCACCGTGAAGGAAGATGAAATCTTCCCCATGAACCCTCCAAAGTTCGACAAGATTGAGGACATGGCCATGATGACCCACCTCAACGAACCCGCTGTGCTGTATAACCTCAAAGAGCGATATGCAGCATGGATGATCTACGTAAGTTTTCCTATGTATATGTAGAAGAAAGACAGTGATTTCAAGAAAACATGCATCATGAATGATCCTCTGTGACCCCGCAGACCTACTCTGGGTTGTTCTGCGTCACTGTGAACCCCTACAAGTGGCTGCCAGTGTACGATGCAGTTGTTGTTGCAGGATACAGGGGGAAGAAGAGAATTGAGGCTCCTCCCCACATCTTCTCCATCTCTGATAATGCCTATCAGTTCATGCTCCAAGGTACCACACTTTCTATAATCAATACATAAATACAACAGTCTCACCTCAAACATCCACATCTGACATTTGTGCATCATTTTCCATCTTACAGACAGAGAAAACCAGTCTATCCTGATCACGTAAGTGCCAAGTATTTTGAGGTATTTTCATTATTAACTGCAACACTATTTTTCTAATTAAAATGTGCATCTTCAAACCAGTGGAGAATCTGGTGCAGGAAAGACTGTGAACACCAAACGTGTCATCCAGTACTTTGCGACAATCGCAGTAGCTGGTGGAAAGAAATCTGAGCCAGTTCCTGGAAAAATGCAGGTTAGTGACATTGCAAAACAACAAAATGATACAAACACACAAACAAAGAACTGTTCAGCTAATGAGATGAATGTCGCCTCCAGGGATCACTGGAAGATCAGATCATTGCAGCCAACCCACTGTTGGAGGCTTATGGAAATGCCAAGACTGTGAGGAATGACAACTCTTCCCGTTTTGTGAGTTCAACTTGAAACTGTGTCTTGTTACTTTGGTGACGGCGATTGGTGTCAGCGTTTTAAATAAAACACTTTCCTGTTTCCACACAGGGAAAATTCATCAGAATCCACTTTGGCTCAACTGGAAAGCTGGCTTCAGCTGATATTGAAACATGTAAAACTTTCTATTTAAGTTTTTTTTACACTTTTAATTTATAGTTAAAAATATTTATTTTTTAAATTGATAATGTGAATCCACACAGATCTGCTGGAGAAATCTCGAGTGACATTCCAGCTGTCTGCTGAGAGGAGCTACCACATCTTCTATCAGCTCACAACGGGCCACAAACCCGAGCTAATAGGTTAGAAACAAATGAATACTGCACAAGTTAACAATATCTTACCACAAGCTATTTGAATAAGTTTCATAATTAGTTTAGATATTTACGGAGATTTACTTTGTTTTTTTAGAGGCTCTCCTGATTACTACTAATCCCTACGACTATCCCATGGTCAGTCAGGGTGAAATCAGTGTGAAGAGTATCGATGACATTGAAGAATTCATTGCCACTGATGTAAGACATTTTCAAATATATTTCATTATAGCTGCCTGGGGTTCGGTGATACGGCAAAGGCATATTTTCTTCTAATATTTCATATTTTCTTCTAAATGACAATTGGTCTGGAACCGTTTTGCTAAACTCGATGAACAAAAATAGACAATGTCTCTTTCTCTGTTTTGACAGACTGTCAACAGGTTCTTAATCTTCAAGCTTTAAAGCTGCCTTATCGCTTTCCTGTGTAGCCAATATATCCTTTAACATTATACTCAGTGCTACAAACTTCTTTTTAACCTAATTTTTCACAGACTGCCATCGACATCCTGGGTTTCACTGCAGAAGAGAAAGCTAACATTTACAAGCTAACGGGAGCTGTGATGCATCATGGAAACATGAAGTTCAAGCAGAAGCAGCGGGAAGAGCAGGCTGAACCTGATGGCACCGAGGGTATAAAACAAACAATGAAGTTTCAATGTCTTCCAGATTTTGTTTCGAAGAAGGGCTGAGATTCTTTTTTTTTCTTTTAGTGGCCGATAAAATCGCCTACCTCATGGGTCTGAACTCTGCTGATTTGCTCAAAGCTTTGTGTTACCCCCGAGTGAAGGTCGGGAATGAGTTTGTGACCAAAGGTCAAACTGTTCCCCAGGTGATCAATTCAGACCATCTACAAATTAATGATTGCCAAAGTTTGATAAGTTGATCTAAGTTAATGTGATGCATATTATGCCTAAATTCAGGTCAACAATGCAGTGAGTGCTCTCTGCAAGTCTGTCTATGAGAAGATGTTCTTGTGGATGGTCGTCAGAATCAACGAGATGTTGGACACCAGGCAGCCAAGGAGCTTCTTCATCGGTGTCTTGGACATCGCTGGTTTTGAAATCTTTGATGTCAGTAATATTGGGATTAACCTTTAAATCAGTGAACCAGCACGGTAAACATCTAACAGAGTCTGTCTTCCAACAGTTTAACAGCTTGGAACAGCTGTGCATCAACTTCACCAATGAAAAACTGCAACAGTTCTTCAACCATCACATGTTCGTCCTGGAGCAAGAAGAGTACAAGAAGGAGGGAATTGAATGGGAGTTCATTGACTTTGGCATGGACTTGGCTGCGTGCATTGAGCTCATTGAGAAGGTCAGCAACAAGCTCAGACACATACTGACCAACACAGGGAATCATTTTGATTATGGCATCAATGTGTGAATGTGTGCTTGAATGCATGAGTGACCGAATGTAGTGTGAACCTTTGGACTTGATAAGACGATGTAGAAGTATATGTCAATTATCATTCACCTTGAAATCTCTTCTTTTAATTGCATGTTTCCATCCTGACAGCCTCTAGGCATCTTCTCCATGCTTGAAGAGGAGTGTATTGTTCCCAAGGCAACAGATATGACCTTCAAGAGCAAACTGTACGACCAACATCTGGGAAAAAGTGCTCCCTTCCAGAAACCAAAACCAGTCAAAGGCAAACCTGAGGCTCATTTCTCTTTGGTGCACTATGCTGGCACTGTGGACTACAATGTTGTTGGCTGGCTGGAAAAGAACAAGGATCCTCTGAATGACACTGTAGTCCAGCTTTACCAGAAGTCTTCTTGCAAGCTTCTGGCTCACCTGTATGCATCTCATGCGGCGGCAGATGGTAAGAAATATATTCTTAGGTAACTCTGTTGAGTTTGTTGTGTTTAAAGCAACCACATAATAGTTTCATGAAGTATAAGAAATCATCTAATTTCACCATATTAAACCTACTATATTTTTTATATGTTACAGCTGAGGGTGGTGGTGGAAAAAAAGGTGGCAAGAAGAAGGGTGGGTCGTTTCAGACGGTGTCAGCTTTGTTCAGGGTAAAACTTACTATACTACATGTTGCTACAACTTGCAATTAAAATGTTGATAAGCAATGAAATATCAATTTAAAATATACACATTTGGATTTCAACATTTTCCAGGAGAATTTGGGCAAGCTGATGACCAACTTGAGGAGCACTCATCCACATTTTGTGCGCTGCTTGATTCCAAATGAATCAAAGACTCCTGGTGAGCTCAATCCCCATTTGGAGTTTGACATAATCCAAACATGTGAGACAGAGGATGAGACTAATTTTATGTGCATTTCAGGTCTGATGGAGAACCATCTGGTCATCCACCAGCTGAGGTGTAATGGCGTGCTGGAGGGTATCAGGATCTGCAGGAAAGGTTTCCCCAGCAGGATCCTCTATGGTGACTTCAAGCAGAGGTGACTATTGGATTTACAAATTCATCGCATAATTTACAGATAAATAACAACAATATTTCTACCTTTTATCAGATACAAAGTGTTGAATGCCAGTGTCATCCCTGAAGGACAGTTCATTGACAACAAGAAGGCTTCTGAGAAACTCTTGGGCTCTATTGATGTTGATCACACTCAGTACAAGTTTGGACACACCAAGGTAAACTTGGACTCATCTGAATTTATGTCTAATTGGCCAATTCAGGACAACAACTCTAATTCATTGAAAAACAACTCTGTTATATTATCTGATTCAGAAAAGTCCAGCACAACTGAATGCTGTGAGTTATTGTTCTGCAAGAAAAAAAATAGTTATAAGCATCAAACAATACTTCACAACAAACGTTGGTGCAAGAAGGAAGTAGTGTTGCTTTTCTGGGATTGTAATGTGTTAATGTCATTTCAGGTGTTTTTCAAAGCTGGTCTGCTTGGTCTCTTAGAGGAGATGCGAGATGAAAAACTTGCAATCTTGGTCACAATGACTCAGGCTGTCTGTAGAGGATTCCTCATGAGGCGCGAATTTGTCAAGATGATGGAGAGGCGGTAATTATCTATTTCTTTGCAGAGCATTTCAAGATTTTTAAAAGGCCTAATTCAAGACTTGAGGTAAATGTCTGTTTTAATTCTTCAGAGACGCCATTTTCACCATCCAGTACAACATCCGTGCATTCATGAACGTCAAAACTTGGCCATGGATGAAGCTGTACTTCAAGATCAAACCTCTGCTGAAGAGTGCAGAGAC
>NW_006799941.1:6127077-6151136 GCF_000485575.1 Poecilia formosa | reverse complement strand
GATCACTGACTTCTGATTCTCTCTTTGCACCAGCTTGAAGGTTCCCTGGAGCAGGAAAAGAAACTCCGTATGGATCTTGAGCGAGCCAAGAGGAAGCTGGAAGGAGATCTGAAACTGGCTCAGGAAACCATAATGGATCTGGAGAATGACAAGCAGCAGTCTGAAGAGAAGATTAAGAAGTCAGTAAATCTGAATTAGTTAACATTTGGTTTAATACTTTGTGTACTTCAAAGACGATCAAAAGCCAGTGAACCCAACAACCTAAAGAAACAAAATTTTCCCTCAGTTGCAAGACAACTGATGCTATCAGAAGTTGTATGAATTCAAAGTTCTACCTTAGAGTAACATATTGCTTAACGCAAAACAATAACTTTTCAACATAAACCCCCCTAAATATTATATGTCTATATTGTTTGCATTTTTGTCTTTTTGCAGGAAAGACTTTGAAACAAGTCAGCTTCTCAGCAAAATTGAGGATGAGCAAGTGCTTGGTGTTCAGCTTCAGAAGAAGATAAAAGAACTTCAGGTTGCTTTAAAATGTCTTTTTTTAACCTAGCTTTGATTAATTCATTGCTCTTTTATTACACTCAGCCCTAAGTGACGCTTTTGTGATTCTTTGAAAATCTGCAAGGCCCGAATTGAGGAGCTAGAAGAGGAGATTGAGGCTGAGCGAGCTGCTCGGGCCAAAGTGGAGAAGCAGAGGGCCGATCTCTCCAGGGAACTTGAGGAGATCAGCGAGAGGCTTGAGGAAGCTGGAGGAGCGACTGCTGTTCAGATCGAGATGAACAAGAAGCGTGAGGCTGAGTTTCAGAAGCTGCGCCGTGACCTTGAAGAGGCCACCCTGCAGCATGAGGCCACGGCCGCATCTCTCCGTAAGAAGCAGGCCGACAGCGTGGCGGAGCTGGGAGAGCAGATCGATAACCTCCAGAGAGTCAAACAGAAGCTGGAGAAAGAGAAAAGTGAATACAAGATGGAGATCGACGACCTCTCAAGCAACATGGAGTCCATTGCAAAAGCAAAGGTTGGTTACAGTAGAACTGAAAAACTCCACTTGTAAAGATGAACTTTGAGTCAACGCACCTTTTTCTAATTAAGGGGAACCTTGAGAAAATGTGTCGCAGTCTTGAGGATCAACTGAGTGAAGTGAAAACAAAGAATGAAGAAAATATGCGACAACTGAATGACATCGGCTTACAGAGGGCAAGACTGCAAACAGAGAATGGTAAAACTTTTGACCAATATTTTGGTATTTGCAACTTTCTCACAACAGATATTTTTGTTGACATGTTAGTTTGTTTCACTTAATTAGGTGAAATCAGCCGACAGCTGGAGGAGAAAGATGCCTTGATCTCTCAGCTGACGAGGAGCAAGCAGGCTTTCACTCAGCAGATTGAAGAATTTAAGAGGCGTATTGAAGAAGAAGTTAAAGTATGCACCGTCAAACTGCAATTTTTTAAACTAATTAACAGATGAACGCAAACACCTCTCACTCTTTTCAGGCCAAGAATGCTCTGGCTCATGCGGTCCAGTCATCTCGTCATGACTGTGATCTGCTCAGAGAGCAGTATGAAGAGGAGCAGGAGGCCAAAGCCGAGCTGCAGCGCGCTATGTCCAAGGCTAACAGCGAGGTGGCTCAGTGGAGAACCAAGTATGAGACTGATGCCATTCAGCGCACTGAGGAGCTGGAAGAGGCCAAGTAAGTCTAACTTTTACTCTTACGATGCCGATTTGAAATTACAAAGGATTTCATGTTTTTTAAATCAAACATACTCTCTGCAGGAAGAAGCTCGCTCAGCGTCTTCAGGATGCAGAGGAGTCCATTGAGGCTGTGAATGCAAAATGTGCCTCTCTGGAAAAGACCAAGCAGAGGCTGCAGGGTGAAGTGGAGGACCTGATGATCGACGTGGAGAGAGCCAATGCTCTGGCTGCAAATCTTGACAAGAAGCAGAGGAACTTTGACAAGGTTTTGTTGTTGTCTTTTTAGTCCTGTTCTTACTGAGGGACACAAAGTCAACAATGGGCAACAAATATTTGACCCGTTTGTGTTTTCAGGTTCTTGCAGAGTGGAAGCAGAAGTATGAGGAGAGCCAGGCTGAGCTGGAGGGAGCTCAGAAAGAGGCTCGCTCGATGAGTACTGAGCTGTTCAAAATGAAAAACTCTTATGAAGAAGCTCTGGACCATCTGGAGACTCTGAAGAGGGAGAATAAGAACCTGCAACGTAAGAACAACTTTACATTTTCAGTCAAGTAATGAAACTAGTGACAGTGCTTGAAATTGATAAAAGGTTCCAGATTTAAAAGGTGAACAGTATCTGAACAATCATGGAAATGCATTCATACGTTGTTCCACACCTTTGGCTCTGTTTTTAAACTTCGGTAATATTGTAGACCATTGTTTAGGAAATCCCAGAAAGTACCATGTAGTCAATATGTTCAGTGTTCAGCAAAAAAACTATTTTATTTGTTTTTTGTTTGCAGAGGAAATTTCTGATCTGACTGAGCAAATCAGTGAAACTGGAAAAAACATTCATGAACTAGAGAAATCAAAAAAGGTTGTAGAGACAGAGAAGACTGAACTTCAAACTTCCCTTGAAGAGGCAGAGGTATTGGTTTCACCCAACTAATTTCACAATACACTGTTTATTGGAGCTCATCGTTACTAACAGGCTAATTTCTTTTGTAAGGCCACCTTGGAGCATGAGGAGTCCAAGATTCTCCGCGTCCAGCTGGAACTTACCCAAGTCAAGAGTGAAATTGACAGAAAACTTGCAGAAAAGGATGAAGAGATCGAGCAGATCAAGAGGAACAGCCAGAGGGTGATGGAGTCCATGCAGAGTACTCTGGATGCTGAGGTCAGGAGCAGGAACGACGCCCTGAGAATCAAGAAGAAGATGGAGGGAGACCTCAATGAGATGGAGATACAGCTGAGCCACGCCAACCGGCAGGCGGCAGAAGCCCAGAAGCAACTGAGAAACGTTCAGGGACAGCTTAAGGTACTACAGTTCACTGAATAGAGGAGGTTGTCTTCATATTTGAGTGAAGACAGCCATTTTGTTAATGTGTTTTTTATTTTTAAGGATGCACAACTGCACCTTGACGAGGCTCTGAGAGGACAAGATGACATGAGAGAGCAGGTTGCGATGGTGGAGCGCAGGAACAACCTGATGGTTGCTGAGATTGAGGAGCTCAGAGCTGCTCTGGAGCAAACGGAGAGAAGCCGCAAAGTGGCTGAACAGGAGCTGGTGGATGCCAGTGAGCGTGTTACACTGCTGCACTCTCAGGTATTTGATAATCAAATCAGCATCTTCACATTACCAAACATACGATTATTGAACATCATTTTAACTATTGACTGTTTAGAATACCAGCCTTATCAACACCAAGAAGAAGCTGGAGGCTGACTTCATTCAGGTCCAAGGTGAGGTGGAGGATGCCATTCAGGAGGCAAGAAATGCTGAAGAAAAGGCAAAGAAGGCCATCACTGATGTGAGTCCTGCTGATTTTTGTCTATGCGAAAGTCAGCTTTCCATAACAGAACGTGAACGTTTCAACAAAACCGTCTCCTGAAAAATTCAGGCTGCCATGATGGCAGAGGAGCTGAAGAAGGAGCAGGACACCAGTGCTCATTTGGAGAGGATGAAGAAGAACCTGGAGGTCACAGTGAAGGACCTGCAGCACCGTCTGGATGAAGCTGAAAATCTGGCCATGAAGGGAGGAAAGAAGCAGCTCCAGAAACTGGAAGCTAGAGTATGTGAAAGGGGAACACTCCTCGTAGATCTCTCTTTTTTTCAGTTACAACAATGTATTTATGTGTTTACTATCATTTTACTTTTCTTTCATTAAGGTTCGTGAATTGGAGAGTGAGGTTGATGCTGAAGTGAGACGCAGCGCAGATGCTATCAAGGGAGTACGAAAGTACGAAAGAAGAGTGAAGGAGCTGACCTATCAGGTTAGCAGCTGTGGCCACAACAAATATAACACACACAGAACATAAATTATAAAAGAGTCTGAGAAACTTTTGATTTTGCACTGCAGACAGAGGAGGACAAGAAGAATATTGCTCGACTGCAGGATCTGGTGGACAAACTGCAGCTGAAAGTGAAATCCTACAAGCGACAGGCTGAGGAGGCTGTAAGCAAACTAAACTTATTTGTTTTAAAATATATTTAAGCATAGAGAAGTTGACTTTATGGTGCCTTGTTGAACAGGAGGAGCAAGCCAACGCTCACCTCACCAGGTACAGGAAGGTGCAGCATGAGATGGAGGAGGCTCAGGAGCGCGCTGACATCGCAGAGTCCCAGGTCAACAAGCTGAGGGCCAAGAGTCGGGAGATTGGCAAGGTACAAAAGCAAATTTCCAGCATAACTCTCATTTATGTACCTTTTTGACTTTAAAACTGATGACTCGGTACTGAAGAGTATCACTGTTATCCTGCCATTTCAGGCCAAAGACTCAGAGGAGTGATGAAGAAAACGTGTCTCCATTATGTGGTATCAAGGAATCATACAATATGAGTGACTTGCTACACACCGACTTTAGCATGTCAGGCATGCATTAATATTGTCAAATCAATAAAAGTAGCGGAGTTTGATGAATTTTCTGTCTCTTTATGCCTCACTGACACAGAAAATTAAAAATACACAAAGCACATCAAACGCATGTAACTGCAAAGCTTTTACATTAGCATATGCTAACAGGTAATGTAAGATAATTATCAACCACTGGGGATAATTTGAAAGGGATTCTTATATAAAACTTTTTTTTAACTTTATATTGTCATTCCCTCATTAAAAACGTACCTGGAGTGTTGACTCTTTCATGCTGAGCTTCTGGCTCCACATAGCAACCCGGGCTCCACCTCCCCCACCCAACTCTACCAGATTAGCGGCAGGAGTAATTAGTAGACACCTGGTGGATCATGCATCAATGGACAGCTTGGAGAAGTATTGTTGTGATGACGTACAGAAGAAGGAGTGTGGGAAGAGGTAGACGATTCTTAAAGAGACAGAGGCCAATTTCAGTAGATATGATCCAAAGTCAGATTTCTTTTAATTGTTATTTTAAGCATTTTGTTACCTTTAGAACAGAAACCTGAAATTATAACTTCAACTTCACCATTTAAAGAAAGCAGCAGCTGCAATGACTACTAGTACCCAATTCAAGCACACAGAGCAACTACTGTACTGACAGACTAACTTATTGCATCAGTGTCAAATAATTGTAACATGAGCCAGTTAGCTAACATCACCAATTAGGTTATTTTTCGTTTCCAAAACATCTTTGAATAGGAAACTTTTGCATTGATGCAAATACAAATAATGAAAATAGGCATAAGCAGATTTACTGTGCTCGCTAAACAAGGTTATACAGAATCACTATGTATTTGAGTTTGTCTGTCTGCAAAACTCACCAGACTATGAACGAACTGATCATTAGAACTACAAATCATTCAAAACCACCCATGCTATTCATTTTTGCTGCTATAATTTCTTGATTCTGTCTGTGAGTGACAAAATTATTGTCACCATTGCAATTATCAAAATAAAAATGTCAATTCAAGGACACAAAAAGTAAGCACATTATTTTTGGTCAAGATGTTTGGAACCATTATTGCTCTAACGGTGGTACACGGGCTCCCTCTAGTGGTCCTGTAGGGACAACTTAGTGTCACTTGGCAAATATTAACCTAAGAGAATTCAAAGGCAGCGCTTTTGTCCCACCGTGGGGTAATTCAGGTGTACCAGAAGCAAGAAATAGAAAAACTGGGAAAAAAGAATAGGAGACTGTACAATAAAGTCAAATTTACAACATATAAAAAGTACAGTACAGATATTAAATGTATCATAAGGCCTAAAGAAAAATGAAAAAGAGAACGGTTACTTAAAACATATACATAGAGTGTTAATTTTTGCATAGAAAGCTCCAAGAAACTATTTACAATAAATTAAATATATTGTGCAAATACAGCAGGAATGTGCAAAAAACACCAGGGATGTAAACAGTGATTGAGTCTGTAGGGAGCAGTGATGGTTGTAGATCCTAAAATTACCATCGATAAGACTCCTTTGTGCATCTAGAATGCATCAGTCTGTCACTAAAGAAACTCTCCAGTTCAGCAACAGCTTCATGCATGGGGTGCAAGACTTTATTTAACAGTCAGTGAGGCTATTTTAACCAGAGTTCTTCTGTCTCCCACCCCTTCCACTGGGCCAAGGGGTCGTCCTCGAGCTGGCCTTCCTGATTATCTAATCACTTCCTTTTAGCTGTAGATAAGTTGCTGCTCCTACAGAGATCAATACAGAAAATGGCCAATGACTCTACAGAATAAAAAAAGTGCCCCCTGCACTCAATAAAGTATTGACAAACAAATGTGACCACACAAGATGTCACAGAGAGCAGCATCTATATGTATATAATGTTGAAGATCGATGAAAAAACAATCCCTTTTGGAAAAAAAAAATCACCCACAATACTTCTCACAGTCCCAACAGAAGCTATTGAAGTTTATGGTTGATGCATACTTTGAAAACGTGGTGAAATGAGTGACGGGAACATGCTGCTGTTAGTTTAGGTCGCCAGAGGTCAGCATTGGACAGTACATGCTGCTGTCTACAGCGGGAGCTGATCGGTGCCGTTATATATANTTTGGAATATTAAAAAAAAAAAAAGAGTTCAATGTTTCGTTGCAGCTAAAACCGTTGAGGTGTTAAAAGGGCAATCTGCGAGCGGTGTTTGCACGGAAGCAGTAGGTGTACTGAGTGACATATGTGGAGTTTAATTTGAAAAGGCGCAGAAAATCCTTTAAAAAGCGCCGATTAAACTAAGGTTCTTATCCGCTTATAGAGATCGGAGAACAGAAAAAAAAGACGCTTCTTGATCAACATAGTGTCTTTCAAGCAGCTGTCAAGAAGTGCGTGGTGATCTGCAGCTCCGCAGGCTCGGACAGTCTTGTTTACACTGCAGTCAGCAGCGCACTGCGCATCCCAAGCCAACGGTGGATAACACCTCACCTCCTCCTCACATGAACACCAGGAGAGGAAGGCTGAAGAATATTCTTCAGCCTTCCTCTCCTGGTGTTCATGTGAGGAGGAGGTGAGGTGTTATCCACCGTTGGCTTGGGATGCGCAGTGCGCTGCTGACTGCAGTGTAAACAAGACTGTCCGAGCCTGCGGAGCTGCAGATCACCACGCACTTCTTGACAGCTGCTTGAAAGACACTATGTTGATCAAGAAGCGTCTTTTTTTTCTGTTCTCCGATCTCTATAAGCGGATAAGAACCTTAGTTTAATCGGCGCTTTTTAAAGGATTTTCTGCGCCTTTTCAAATTAAACTCCACATATGTCACTCAGTACACCTACTGCTTCCGTGCAAACACCGCTCGCAGATTGCCCTTTTAACACCTCAACGGTTTTAGCTGCAACGAAACAGTGAACTCTTTGTTTTTTTTTAATATTCCAAAAATGACGGACAACCAGGAGAACACAGACGCTGAGGACGCGTCTCCGTCCGGGAGCCCGACCTTGCCGCTCCGGCCGCCCTGCGATCGTCTGCCCTGCCACAAGAGCAGCGTGTGCTCCCGCTCGTACTTCGTGGTCGTGATGGTGTTTTTTCATGTCTACATCATTAATGTCATAGCGCTGCTGTTTTACGTGCACTACAGCAGCGGGCAGGAGGACGCCAGCTCAAGCAGCGACGCTCCCACCGGAGGTGGCCAACCCCAGCGCTCGGAAGCGCGACGTCCGTCGCCATCGAAGCCCGACTTTGTGCGGGATGTTTCCTTGACGAGAATCGAGGGGATACGAGTGAGAGATATGCGATGATGAGTCTCTCTTTTGAGTTTTTATTTGACCTGCTGCACGTAAACGTAGCGCTGATGTATGTCTTAGGTGGGACATGTCCAGAAGGTGTCTCTGGTGCCAGGGAGAGTGCATGAGATGAAGACTTTGAGCCTGAAACCGCTGCTGTTTGGTGAGAAGAACAAATAACCATGGGAGCCTCTAATAGCCAAGCATAGGGACAAACATTTGCATGTTAATTGCAAGATTACAGTTGCTAAAAGTATTGCCTTCATGAACATGAAGGCAATGAGGGTTTAATAAGATCTCAGTCCAACCTTATTATAAATGCTTAGAAATTTCTAGGAAGGCTTTCCTCGAGGTTTAGGAGATTGTTTGTGGTAACGCTTTACCCTCCTCCCCGAAGCTCATTTATAAGGTCAGACACTGATGTTGGACAAGGAGACACTTCATCAGTCCGAGCCTGATGTTGGCCTGATTTATCCTAAAGATGACATGTCTGGTTAAGGTCAGGCCAGTCAAGTAAATATATTACAAAGTTGCTCTTCCAGGCCTTTAATGTTCCAAAATCATGTTGGGACAAGAAGCAAAACACAAACTGTTTCAACAAAGCTGGGAGCCTGAAATCATCAAAATTGTTCAGGTACCCTGAATTAATAGTCAATAAGTATAACAGAAAACATATTAATTATGATAATGTTATAACATACTAGAATAATATTCTATAATATTATTTTGGTTTGAATGTTTCTGTTCTTGATTCAGTGAAGTTTACTCGAGTGCAGCAATACTTCAAAGTAATATCAGTGAAGTAATATTTATGGTGTATTTTTATTTAATACACCATAAAAAGCATAGTGTATTAAAACTATCCCTAAAAGTACTTTTGTTTCCCAAAACAATTACCGAAGAACATACAAAGATAGCATTAGGCTTGTTTTAATGTTTGTTTTGAAAGGTCTAAATTTTTGTACTTTTAATTGGGTCTGCATTAGCAAAGCACCATTGTAGCAAAAAATCTTAACACAAAATGTAAACCTACCTAGATTTATTTTAGAAATATCTATGTTTATAAATGTATATTGTTGCCTTATGCAGAGATCCCTGGGTTTTTGTCGGAGGACGAGTGCCGCGTGGTGATGCAGCTCGCTCAGCTGAAGGGTCTGATGGAGAGTCAGCTGATGGTACAAGAAGGTCAAGAGGAGCTGGCGAAAGAGCTGGACCTGAGCCCCGAAGAGATCTTTAACCTTCTCGATATCAACCAGGACGGACAGCTGCAGCTTCATGAGGTGTATGTCAGCTTGTGGATTTGAAAGTTATTTATTTCTCCTAAGAGTGAAATATCTCACGCCGTCTTTACGGCTGTGCCTCAAAGATACTGACTCATTCCAGAGTGAGGGACGGCATCTGGCTCACTCCAGAGAACCTGCGAGAAATTTATGACGGGCTCAAAGCCGATAAGGATGGTGACGGTAAGAAACTCTGTAGTATTTCGTCATAACTGCTGGGTTTTAAAGAAAATGTAGATTTCCTCTAAGAATAAAAAGGGGGAGTTTCAGACCTACTGTGAAGGAAACAAGCAGCATCAGCATTCACATCATTCAATTTATATAAAGCAATTTTATTTTTTATTTTTCTTTGGTTGTAAAACTTTGCAGTCATAAGGATTTCCAATAGTCTTTTCCAGTTTGAAGCCTTATGGAGGTTTGTTGGACTCATCTATAATTTCTGTACAAATGTGTTTTGGTAAATTACTGTTGTCATGGTGATAGGTTTGCTGAGCCAGGAAGAGTTTCGGCTACTGAGCAGCGACGCCTTCCAGCGCTTCCTGCTGGAGCGAGGGGTGAAAAGGAGTCAGCTGGTTCGGAACAGCCGGCACACCTGGCTCTATCAGGGCAAAGGAGCCCATCGGGTCCTCCAGGAAATCAAAGAGAGGTGAGCAAGTCTAAACTGCAGCTGATGATTCAGAGGTTGCTGCTCCCTATATGTTTAGAGCTGGCTGTTCTCCCACTAAAGGGTCACTCGCCTCACTCGGCTGCCGGCCGCGTTAGTGGACCTGAGTGAGCCACTTCAGGTGGTTCGATATGAGGAGGGGGGACACTACCACGCCCACCATGACAGCGGGCCGGTCTACCCTGAAACAGCATGCACACACACACGCCTTGCAGCAAACACCTCCACTCCCTTTGAGACTTCCTGCAGGTGAGGCACTGACAGAAACGTTCGGCTGGGATTTCATCTGTCTGACGTCGTTACTGAACTGTGCAGTGTGACAGCTGTGTGACTCGACGTTGCGCGTCTGCTACTGGTTTTGCTAGCTGCCTGTACGTGCATGCGTGCGTGTTCGTTTGCACCATACGTGTGTGTCAATTTAAACCTGTGTTGCACACTTAGGTACATCACAGTTCTCTTCTACCTGAACTCTGTTGATGGGGGCGGGGAGACCGCATTCCCTGTGGCAGACAACAGGACCTATGATGAAGTGGTGCGTAAATGTGTCCGAAGAGAGTTGGGAAAAAAAAGTGTACAGAGTGAATGGGTTTCACGTCTGTGCTAACTCACGTGTTTGTCAGCGAGTGGTTGTGCTTGGCATGAAGGAAACTGTTCCACTTAGTTCCAGTTTGTGTTTTAGTCTCTGATACAGAATGATGTGGATCTGATGGACACCAGAAGAAACTGTGACAAGAGCAACCTCCGAGTGAAACCCACCAAAGGGATGGCTGTTTTCTGGTACAACTACCTCTCCGATGGAAGAGGTGCGGAAATTATAGCACATGCTTTTTTTTTTTTTAGGAATAATTTTTGCAACGATTCCATTTCATTTCAAATGTAAGTTTTTCGTTTCAAAGGTTACGTTTTCATTGTTGAACACTATTTTATTTACATTTTTTCTCACTCCACATGTTCCTAAAATGTTTTATTGTCCCCAGTTTCTATTTGATATTGTAGGTAAGGGTTTGCCCAAGGCTTCACTGCACTGGATCTAGTTGCATTTTCTTCCTTAACCACTTGAATTATTTTAACGATATTGTTCACCACTGCTCTTTCAGAGAGTCTACATTACCGCATTTGTACATAACTTGTCTGCTTGTAGATTTTTAAAATGTCAAACCCAACAAGAGATGCTGTGAACTTTGGATTTTGCATCTGCCTCACGAAATCACCAAACTGTCGTCAATTCCTGCTTCAAAATCACTTGCTTGAACTAGATATTAACAGCATTTTTGCACTCATATTTTGCATTAGCTAGGATTTCCCTCATTTTAAGTTCAGAAAATTGGGGCTGATTAATGTTCAGGGGAAGATTTCAAAGAATTGTTAGCCGTTTTATTTTTTACAAAATGGCTTTGTGTTTATTCTCTATAATTAACTAAATATCAGAAAATATCAAATAATGTGCAAAACTTTCATGACATTCGACATGTTCTTATTCCTGTACTAAATCCAGATTTTCTTGCAATACTAGTTTAGGAAGCAAAGAAAATGTTGATTAAAATTGTTTTCAAAATTGTAGGAATATCTCTTTCCTTGAAAGGATGTTTTATGGTGTTTACATCTCTAAACGTAAATCAAGCATCTCTGTTTTTGTTTTCTTGTCAGGTTGGGTAGGAGAGCAGGATGAGTACGCTCTGCATGGAGGCTGTGTGGTCACCCGCGGCACTAAGTGGGTAGCCAATAAATGGATCAATGTTGATCCAGATTACCAGCGCCAGGCTCGCTACCAGCAGTTGGTTTCACAGCTGCCAGACGATGAGAACGACGACGATCTGCCTTCGAATGCAGACGTACAGAATCCCAGCATCCATCAGGACTTGTAGCTCCTACACCAATACATTCATATGTTTAACAACAAAATCCTCCACCTCTTCCTCTTTCCTGTGCACAGCATTTTTTGGACCATTTTGCAGAGTTGAGATTTATTCAGGGAACAAGTTCACTGTGGGAAATAGATCCTTTTGTACAACAGTCTGTTTATTTTGTGTATGATTCTATTTGTATTTCCCACTGTAGGAGTGTTGCACTAGAGCCTGTGGAAGAATTGTACATTTTAAATGTTTCACAGTGTGTAGGGTTTAGTGACATCTAGTGGCAAAGTTTCCAAGTGCATGCTGTTGATTCTTTTTTTTTTCTCCCCTTTTTGAAACTCATCTTTCAGACCCTGTAGGTCAATATCAGCAGCTGTCAAAGAGAAAACGTATTTTTAAAATTATAAACATCGTCAGGGTTTGTCTGATCCACTCTAAAAATACTGCAGGAACCTGCAAAAATGCGACTCAAACAATCTATATGTAAACATCTTCTCTTTTTTTTCAATAATAGCACAGTGTTTCTTATATTATTGTGATATCTTGCCTTTCTGCCAGTAGATTCCTCTAAATGTTACACACGTTAACTTAAAATGACACATTTCTTTGCATGCATAATTCAAAAGGTTTTGCTGTGGCTACAAGCAAACATTTGCACTAGAAAATTGTGACAGCTGCCGTTACCAAAAGAAGCTCACACCTCTCGGTGTGATGCATGATGCCTTGTCTATGTCTCTTCAGTACAATACTACTGTTTTACTTCTAGAATGCACAATGAATGAAAATGATGTCCAGAGTTAATTTTATTTATTTATTAAATAATTACTAAAAATGCACTCTCTCACTCTTCCATTAAAACGTAATGAAACTCAACCGTCCTCTGAATCCTTCTTTTCCAACAATATTTTAAATATGCT
Organism: Poecilia formosa; assembly: GCF_000485575.1. Classification (NCBI taxonomy): domain Eukaryota; kingdom Metazoa; phylum Chordata; class Actinopteri; order Cyprinodontiformes; family Poeciliidae; genus Poecilia; species Poecilia formosa. The sequence continues at coordinate 6,138,619 of NW_006799941.1, read as the reverse complement.
TAAATAACATTTTATCATGACAATAAAATGAAAACAAAGACATAAGCAAAAGTACAAGGCGCAAAGGATTTAAACTGTGTGCTTAATGTGTTTCTACTGAGGTAACAGACCTTCTTTTAATCTGTAAAATCAAATTTTTGACTTTGGCTGCTTTTCATATGTATTCTGACCAGTTCTAGTACCTTTTAATGACTGCATGTTCTACACTGTGTGATCTTCAACTCCATCAAATAAGCAGGATTTGAAAGTTGCGTCTTTCAGAAGCAGGGAAGATTTGATGCAGTATCTAAAGGATCAGTTCATTTTCATTATAAGTTTTCAGCTTTCAGCACTTTATCAATTTCAGATGAAAAATTAGATAGGAAGAATTTCATAGAACATATTTTTCAGCAGCATAATGTTGCAGTTTTCCATCAGTTGCTTTATAAGATCATTTTTATCTTCCTTAACGTTGTGCTTCCACTGCATGCAGTGACGAGATAAATGTGGCTCTAGGCTGAGTTGTTAAAGTTTGACTTTTTAAAGTTGTTTTTAGGAGGTGCTAATTTGCTCTCGCAGTTATTTCCTGATTTAAATGAATGGCATGTACTTCATGATATTTATGTAACACATGCAATTTTCCCATTTTGATGAAGAATGGTTATGGGTCTCATCAAAATTAAAGCCCAGGGAAGAATAAAATCATGATTTTAATGTTAAAATTGATCTAGCACTTAATTAGACTTAAAGAGTACCAATTTAGATTTTTTTTTGCAGGAATCATTAAAGTTGCTACTAATTGTGACTTTTTCTTTTTGTTAAAAAAAAATCTAAGTAAATTAGAAAAAAAATCATTGTGAGAACATGCTATCACATTAAAATCTACTTTAACTTTTCAAATTATTATAGTATTTTTTTTTCTTTGCAGATTAATGTTGAAATTTAGGAACCATACCATCGGTGCAAAAATAAACATGTTTTGTGCAACACAACAAACTTGTAAGATTTAGAAATATGAACAAATGTGTGAAAGGTTGCTGGTAACAAGATGCCCAAAGATCACATCTGAAACAGGTTTAGTGTTATCTGTAACAACAACACAGGTTCATTCTGTCAGTTCTGACGGCTGTTTGAACAAAATCAATGTAGTTAGAAGTTTGATCAACAAAAACAATAGACAGATACTAAACAGAACATGAGTTACAAAGTCCAAAAAATTACTAAAAATCCACCAGAAGACCTGGAACCAACAAGTTTAAAGAATTAAAAAAGTCAAAACATGAAGAAATAAACGTTGACTCCTGCACTGCACTGTGTGTTTTATATAGCTAGTTAATGCCTGATTAACATTCTGCTCATGTTCATTCACCTCCAAATGAAATTTAACAGCTTCCTTCACATTCATCTTTTCCTTTTCGTTTGATATCTTGTTGCCTTTAAAATTTTGTGCCGCACTGCAGGGCCTGTAACAGACAAGTTTTAGAAAGTCAGTACATGAAACAAACATGGGTGTGACATCAGAAATTTAAACCCAGTAATAATAAAAAACTGTAATCACTGTAAAAAGCCACACAGACAATGAATGGTGAGATATTTGTGTGTTATTTCTGGACTCATTGCACGTGACCTGTGAATCATCCTCTTTTACTCGCCTGCGTTGGGTCGTATCTGGGAAGCGATGCTGCCCCACGATGGTTGAGGCAGTAGAGCACAGCATCGTGAACGGACACAAAAAGATGCTGTTTTCTTAGAGTTTCCGAGAAGAAATCACCACGCTCCAGTTGTTCTACAACAGACGCTGTAAAGAAGGAAGGGAGTCAGGAGATGACAAAATGTAATTCTTAAAGAGCAGCTTTAGAAAAGTGAGTTTCACTCACCTTGACATCCAGAAAAGTAGATATCCACATCAATCTCACTGAAGTCCCGGAAGATCTGTTACCACAGAAAATAGAGGAGAGTTTTCTTCAGTCAGTGTTTTTAATTTTAAAATATTTTTATTTTATTTTGATGATTTCAGCAATAAACAAACAGAACAAGGTGAAATTTTACACTAGTACATATATATATGTACTAGTGTAAAATTGCCCATAACATGTTAAGCCTTCTTTAATTTTTTTAAAAAATATTTAAATATGTATATACAGCATAAAAAAGTTTCGTAGAGCTGATTTACACCAAACGTCATCATTAGGTATTTCACAACACAAACAGATTTAGTTTATATCCATTTAATTCTAATCTAATTTGGTGCAAATTCAATTCGTATCGGTCTAATACAATAATGGGTAGCACTTTATTTGAAGGGGTGTGCATAAGACTGCCATAACACCTGTCATAAACATAAAGAAGTCTTCATGTTTTCAGAGTCGGGACGTGGCAAAGAATAACAAATAAACTGCACAAAGGCATCGTCAACAAGAACTTCTTAATTGCTCTGCTGAGGAAAACAAGTACTAGTACAGCCTGAGCCCAATTTATCTTTTATTGAACGGGAAAACTGGCAGAGAGCGTGAAGTTGATGGCTGAGCAAGAGCTCAGTCAATAAACCCTTCCAGTAAAGGGACATGACCAGGTTCTTTTATTTCTTTATTACTTACATTTTTCAGTGTCTGTATGGCCACGGTGTCAATGAAGTTAGCCGTGGATAGGTCAAGGATGATGGAGTGAATGTCCCACGTCCACTTCCCCAGAGACCCGAGAGACACCTGCTCTAGATCCCGACTCAGAGTGTCCTCGCTGCTGGAGCCCAGAGTGGTGGTGTCCCCGTCCTGCAGCTCCGACATCCAACCCAAACTGGTGCTGTCTGGATGTCCTCCTTTGAGGTATTCCCACCTGGAGCAACCGTCGGGCGTCTGGGGAGCAGTTGGGATCACAAACACTGTCCCGTTCCCCCTTTCGGTCCGGCTCTGTTCCTCCTCCTCTGTAGCTGTCATGTCTATGTGTGTCTCTCTCCAGTCGTCTGCCTCGTCCTCCTCCACTGAGATCTCCGGAGGCCCAGAATGCTGTTCAGCTGCTTTCTGTGCCCGTTTCTGAATAATCAGAGAAAAGGGAGTAGTTTAAGCTTTGGTTAAATCTGTGTAGAGTGCAGATATTATGAATGTCTTGTTTTTGCATTTAAGTTGCCATAAACCTCACAGTAAAAATTCAAATATTAAAACGAGAATTTAAAAAAAAAAATCAACATTTGTGCTTTATGCTGGACATTTCCCACCTCTCCTTTAGCCTGCCTCTTTGCTCGTCTTTTAGCTCTCCTTTCTCTTCTCCTCTGTTTGGCCTCCTGCCTCCTCTTATAGATAATCATTTTACCAATGTCAAGCCCACTCTGCAAACAGGTCAACATTAAATTAACATCACAGTTAAACAACAGAAACAAGAAATGGATGTTTTGGTAAACTTATATGCTATAAAAACTCCCATAAAAAAAAAGATTAAAGTAAATATCTGACATCCATTTTTATCTTCTCCCGATTTTTACTTCAAGTTGTTCATTCAGTATTCTTTGTCACTTTTCATTTAACCACCAAATACTCATTTTTGTCTGAAAGACAATTATAATAAACAAGAAATGATCAAATAATAATCTTATGTTTTCTAACCAGACCTGAACATGATATATGGGTTAAATTACTTTGTCATAAGTTTAAAAAAAAAATCCAACATCAGTTGTCTTTAAATTTACCAACATAGTGATTATATGGAACATTTAAACCAAGGAACCAAGGTAGAACTATGAATGAATGAATGAATGAATGAATGAATATTGTGCTTCTGAGACAAAGTCACAAAACATTCTACAAGATAAGATATGAAGACCATAAAAGTCTCAGGACACGGAAAACATAAAAACAAAGGAAGTTTTTGAGTCATAAAAGGAGAAACATAAAAACATCCACAAGAAAACAAACATAAGAAAAACTAAAGCCAGTATAGTTTTTATACAAGTATGGCTGAGCAAGCATGGATCTTTAACTGATTTTAAGAGTCTGCTGAACAGAAAAGATGGAACCTCTAAACATGTGAAACAAAAAGAAACTAGCTGGTTGTTAAACTCAAGATTTCTGGAAGTGGAATTTTTTGTAGCTCAGCTGGTGTTTTTACAAGTCGACTAGACGCTGAGCTGCCTGTTGTTTTATATCCTTATTGCAGTGTTTTAACTATCTAGGCTGACTTAGCTGGTGACTCAAGATGAAATGTTTGTTTGCCTGTCCCTTAACCTGGAGGAAATAATAGGAGATTTACAGCAAAGCAGAAGGAGAGAGAAAACACTGTAATTTACTCCTGCTTTTTACAAAATCATACCATAAAGAATTGCATCTCATCTATACCTTATCTTTATTACCAAAGTAGTTTCTTTGTGTTGTTGACTGAGGTGTTGCCACAAAATATTTAAAACATGCCCCAGAAAATACATGTCAGAGAAGAAACGACATCCTTTAAATAAAAATATTACTGAATTCTGGTCTTTTACAATAAAATAACTAATTAATTTGTCAATATAAGTCAAAAAACAAAATAGTGTGAACAAAAATAACTGGATAATTAACAAAAGAACAGAAAGAAAAAGGACCAACCTTTTCTTTCAGGGCCTCCAGGTAGAGTTCAGCGTTGGCAAAATAAACTGTAGCAGAGGAACGGAAAATAGTAACACCTGGAACCTCTCTGGCCTGTCACATACATAAATATCACCAGCTTATTTTGCAGCCAGAGCAGAAAACCCCCCATCTATTTTTGGCTTTTTGCATGTTTGTCTCACCTCTCTGTGTGTCTCTATGTCCACATAGAGTTCTGTACCAGGAACATTTCCCAGAACAGAGTATGTCGGCCTAATTAACAGAAGTTGAAACATGTATTTATTTGTCATTTGTCTGCGTTGTGGGACAGTGTGTCGAATCTCTGAAGAACACTTTGATGTGGGATATCCTGCATAAGGTGATGAAGAATCTTACATCTGAGTCCTGAAGGTAACCGTGAACAGAGCAAAGGCGATGGACGCAGCCAGACCCAGGTCCAGATTCAGCAGCATCGTTGACACCCAAGTCACTAACCAAACCGCCTGGGGGTCGCAGAAATCAAAAGGTCCGTCATGACGCCACTCAAACATTAAAGTCCCTGTCAAATCACAACATCTCACCAGATCGATTTTGCTTCTCCTCCACAGTGTAACGACGTCAGAGTACTGCTTGAACATGCCCTTCAAATTCACAAGGACAATCGATGCGAGGACGGCCTAAACTAAGCAACACACTTAATTAGACCTAAGCCAGAGTGTGACCTCGCTAACGCTTGTGTCCTGGATACGAACTGACAAATATGTTGCAGTTGTAAAAGAGAGGAAAATATCTGACCTTTGGCAGCTCCTGGAATAACATCCCAAGTTTTAGTATCGTCACCAGTACGATCAGAGCAGAGGCCACTCCAGCCATCTACAAGAACGGCACCAGAAGTTTTATTACATGTGTGTAACAGATCAGTCAGTTTTGTCAGAATAAATTAGATATAATTATATAGTAGGTTGAACAAACAAAAGGATTAATAGATTTGAATAAACTGCTGAAGCTGACATTTACAGTACTTATTCTAGAACCATTCAAGTTAAAACAATCACTTTTACTTCTTAATATAATTCAGTATATTTAACTTATGACATGCCTGATTTATATATTTTAGGAAAAATGCTACAATTTGAAAGCGGAAAACAGTATGCAAAATCTCAAATGGTGAAAAACACGTACTGAATACTTCGTATATTTATGGAAAGAAATAATTTCCTATTTCCACTTAATGCAAAATGTAAGGTGCTGTATCACCTGCAGAATAATTTGCCTTGAAGAAACAAGTAATATTTACATTCTCATGTCATTTGTTGCTTTAAAACTATTTCACTTTGTTCCTTATGGAGAAGCTTTAGCAAACAAAAGTGTTTTTACAGCTCATTTAAACATGTCATGTTTCATTTGTTTGCTTGGGTTTTCTTTTGGCTTGCAACTAGAAGTTTTCTTTTCTATTTCAGAAACTGCAGAATGACTTATAATGGGAAAATACAGCTAATTTAAATCTTGTCTGCTGTTGCTTACTCACTTGAGTTTTTCCTCCGGTGGTCTCCTGGACGAGACTTCGAGACATGGAGGAGCAGACAGAGAAACACTGGAAGAAGCTTCCCACTGCATTACTGAGACCCAGCGCCACCAGCTCCTGCACCACGGTGGAGAAGAAGAATGAGTCGATAATGCAAGGAAATACAAAAGAAGAATAAAAGCAGATAGGTTAAACAGCTTGATGTGAGAACAGACTCACCTGGTTACTGTCCACCTTGTATCCGTGCTTCAGTGCAAATGTTTTCCCAAGCGAAATAGATACAGCATAACCAACAATGGCCAGAGCAAAGGCGTCACCGATAACGTCTCCAAAAAGACTCAGGTTGGGCACAGAGGGAGCGCTTAAACTGGGGAAGAAGAAAAATGCAAAAGTGGTGGGAAAAAAAAGCCTCAGCATATATGACAGCAGCCTAATCTAAATCCAAAACACTCACCCACTCGGGATCTCTCCAACAACTGAAACACTGTAGTTGTTGTTCAGGTGTATAGTGGACGATAACAGAGTCGCTGCTACAATCTAAAGAAATGATACGACATTAATTAAAAACAACCATATTTCACAACACTGTTCCATCCCCAGACATTACTCATTGAAATATAGTCAATCATGGACCAGGTGTGGACCTAATTATTAGCCATATAGCACAGATTTCTGCAGTGAAGTGCATAAATGTGGAAGTCCTTCCATTACTGCTGAATCAGCTGCTTATTTCCACTGCAACTATGCTTTTTTTTTTTTTTTTTTTACTGATGCATCATCAGCAGCACTGAGCAGTGCATACACACACACACATACACACAGTGTTGATAAAGCAAATAGAGGCCAAAGAGTGTGTCTTTATATCCACTGACTGTGATGAGTTCCACAGGAATGGGGACCGGCAGCTTTGTGCTCAGAAACGAGTTGAGCTCCTTCGCTCCAGTCAGGAGAACGATTGTTACAGAGCTGACCAGCAGAGTGGGAAGATGAGTTTTTGGCAGCGAGAGGCAAAGGTCCACCAGAGTCTGAAAATCGAAACAAGACGAAGCAGAAGGAAAGTTAGTAATCCTTCGAAGTGGGCCCCAAAATGCTGAAACAGAGGTCTTTAAACTAGAAGCTGCTTCATCGTTATTGTGATTTATTGTTATTTGTCTGAGGTAAAACCAAAGAAGCAACTACTTTCAAAGCTAATGCAGCAGTCTCATTTATTCAACACACTCCCCCACTGTTCTCCTGCTTTTATTTTTGAACATGTTGCCTCTTGAGTTCATCTTCAGGAAGCATTATGTTGCTTTCCATTGCTATGTTGACAGCAATGAGGTCAACCTGCTGGTTAAACTGAACGGTTGATCCAGAAAGTCTATTTTCTTGTTTGGTTCCTCAAGAAATCTAGGCGTAATAATAGCCAGCTAAGTCAGATAAACAGAGTAGTAGTGCTATAAAATCCAGCTCCAGTTAAGCCTTATCTTTCTTTTAAAGATCTCAAGAAGGTTAGTCATGCTTTTACCACCACTTGCCTGGATTATTGCAACACTATACACGGTAGTCTTGCAGCATTTATAAAATGTCCAGAACCCTGCAGCTTGTCTGAACCGATACAAACAAATAAAATATAATTCTTGTTGTCATGAACTGTCTTCCTTGGCTTCTTGTTTGGTTCTGTGAGTTAAAAATGCTGCTATGAGCTTTAATGTCTTAAATAGTGCAGCCACTTCCCATTTATGTGCTCTCTAAAGATTGTGAGTCTTTCAGTCAAACAGTGAGTTTCTGGATTTTCTGAGATTAAGAAGTAAAGATGACTGGGCTTTCTTTTTAACAGATGCTTTATTTATGTTCCTGTTATATCTTACGCTTTTTATTGGACTTATTCTTTTTTTTCTGCAGTTATTTTATTATTTCATGGTTAAGCTGTGAAGCAGCTGATGGTATTTTGATGCTTGTCACACCAATAAATGTGACTCTGACACTGCAAACATACTTTAACATATTTTTGTAAAGTTACAAATTAAAAATTACATACGTTTGTATGTTATAAACCTTTGTGCAGAATTTTTGAAAAAGGTACAGAGCTGTAAAGAACTCGCAGACTTTAGAAATGGTTTTAATGGCAGTTAGTATTTTATGAGATTAGAAATAAAGTCTGGCTTGTCAGTGTTGTTTTTTGAACAACATATTTTTAGCTTTTTTTTTTTTTTTGCATATATGTTGGAATTGTAAGAGTACTCACATATGTTGGCTCAAATAAGCCCATTAAGCCAGAGTGAGCAGATGATGATACTCACATAAACTTGCGACAGAGGCCCAGTGAAGCGCTTCGGGGAAACTTTAAATAGGTACTTGAGTTGTGCCACTACAGCATGTGCTGCTGCAGCTGATGTGTAAGCCCGCACCAGAGGTTCAGACAGGTATGTTCCCACAAAACCAAACTTTATAACACCTAACAGCACCTACACGAACACAGTCATTTATGTGGTCAGGAAGTTGCAAAAGCAAAAGAGTTTCTCGTATTTTCTGCACTGTTTGCCAAACCTGAATAAGTCCTCCAAGGAAGGTAGTAGCGGCTGCCACCTGCACCCTGTAAGCGTCCCGGGCCGCTACATCCATTTCTAAAGTTAAATTGGTCCCGTTTGTTTTCAAGAAAAACTCATCGGGAGCAAGTCTCTCTGTCACACTGCCCACCATGATGCTGAGGACAGTAAAAGTACCTAAAAAAATAAATTAACATGCTGTGTATGCAGTGACATAAACATTTTCAGCAAGAAATGCATATTTGAATGACATTTAAAACTAAGAATTGTAATGAAGAATTTTAAGAATTGTCTGATTTTTTAAAAAGATTTTCTCCAATCCACACAGGGTAAATACACATGCATTACATGTATTCACCTTAATCTCTTAGTATTTTCCACAGGAAGAATCAAAAACTCTCCTTCAGATGACAGATTAAGATGCTTGACCCTGCTGTGAACTGGAAACTACAGAAAAGCCAGTGGCACTGCCCAGTAGAGTCATTTCTACACCAAACTGACTAAAACTGAAGCCCATGATCTAAAATCTTCAGCTCAACAGAATTTCAATTTAAATAAAATATAATGGACAAACAAATGCTTTGTGGAGAATCTTTACATGCTTAGAAAAAATAAGGATGTAGCTTTTATGCCAAAAATCTAAAACTGTGATCATGATTAGAGAAATCTGATAATGAATTATAACCTGTACAATCAGTTATTGTTTTTAAAATTAATTTAATCTGAACTTTAAAAAAGTGAGATTTAAAAAAAAAAAAATAAAAAAAAATAAAAAAAGATTCAAAGACCCAAATTAAATTGACATTCATGCTGAGTGCTTTTAAATCTCTTATTCTAAGGGCTTTGTGTTTGAGACTGTCCTCACCAATGGAATTATGACGCGATGTCCCGAAGAAGAAGTAAATTAAAGCTGGATAGAGAGATGTGTAGAGCCCAAACACTGGAGGTACAGAAGCCAGTAGTGCATAAGCCAGACCTGTGAAATGCACGATAATTTTTAGCTTAATTTAAAAAAATAAATACAGAAATAAATGGTAAACAAATGTCAAAAAGGATATCAGGTTAAGCTAATCTTGATCATTGCCTGAATCACTTGCAGCCAAGATCCATTTAGAATTATCATACCTTGTGGCAGGTGCATTATCCCCACACTGATCCCTGAGACCAGGTCAGGCATCCCATAGTCCCACACCGAGTACTTTGGTAGCCAGTAGAGCACAGGACAGCTGCTCATTACACTTCGCTTCAGCTTTGGCAGAGTGCACCTATGAAAGTAGAAATGTTCATTTTCAAAATAATTTTTCCTTCAAAACATTTGAAAGATGTATTTTAACACAGCAAGCCCTTTACCTGAAGGTGTCTTTTAAACGATCAGTCAGAGGTTTGTGGATTTCTGAGAGTGTTTTTCTCCTTGTTAGCTCTTCAAGTCTCTGCTCATCCAAGACTTGCCTCTCCACTCTATATTTCGCAGATCGTGCTCTAGAATCCATTTGAGCATCAGATTCAGAACTTAGATCTATTTATGAAAATGCATAAAAACTACAAGCCGTCCACAAAAGTCAATGAACCCCTCGATATGCCCAGAGCACAGCTGGATCTGCTTTTATATGCAGCAGTGTGTAATGGTTAACTATAGACAGGACACTGTGGGCAGAGCCATTGAAACTAATGAATGATCAGAACAAGGAATGGATGTCAGGAAAAAAAAAAAGATAAACTCTGTTGACTTTGTGTTTCCATTCTGGCAAGATTTCTACTCAGCAACAAAAAGGAAGGCAGTGAAAGGCCATGGAACATTTTCTACATTATTACAGAAAGCCTTTATTGAATAATTAACCTTTAAGTGTGTCAAATTCAAAAGTGTGTTCTCCTGTGGATTTGAAGACATTTGTTGTTCCTAGTAGCCTAAATGATCAGGGCTACAATTTACTGTTCAATCTTTTTTTAAAAAAAAAAAAACCTGAAACCTGTGAAGAAACAAGATGTACTCAGTTCTTGGGAAAGCGCTGCCGTGAAATCTGACTCTGAGCTGAGAGCAAAGGTTTAATCTCTTCTAGGGTAGCATGCACATGGCAAAGGTGAAGAAACTGGAAGGAGAATTATGCCCAACAAGTAGGGATACAAGGCAAATAAAGCAATTTATAAATAAAAACAAATTTGATCACGTTTGCCATCCCAATTGCTTCAAAATATTACATTTTCTATGTAACTCAAACTCCTTTGACCCACTTACTGCCAGCAACAACACTGTCTCTATTTTTGGGCCAACGGCTCAGAGGGCAGCAGCACCGGAGGGGGTTACATACCTTGGCCTTCGAGTTTGCTCAGATCTCTCTGAGTCCTCTGACTTGCATATTCGGCAACATCAACAACACGTGTGGCCCGAAGAAAAACATGGATATTTACCGGCTTTCATAGACCGAAGAAAACTCAGTGCGTCAAGAAGAGCAGATGACTTTGGTAAGATTTTATCGCAAGCAAACAGAACGTAACACAATGTTCTCATCTGCATTACTTTATGTGGAATGCAAAACGTTTAGCTTGACTAATTTACACATTAGTTTGATTACGATGACAAGATTAATTGTCACAACCGATTTTCTAGCCTTTCTATTTACATTTTTGTCAAATATTTTATTAGAATTTATCCTAATTTTGATGAAACTTGATATCTTGATAGAATGTAAAAACTGTTTTCTATGTAATTATCTAATGACAGATTAACAATGTGACTAATTTACTATATCCAAAACAGTAATCCAATCACATCAATGCAGCATATTTTTCTTTTTTAGCTAAAGAATATATATTTTTGTAATTGGATATAAATGTTTGCGTAAACAGATTGGGAAATATCAACCAGGACTTTCAAGCACGAGCAATCACACTGCCAATATCTATCTATCTATCTATCTATCTATCTATCTATCTATCTATCTATCTATCTATCTATCTATCTA
>NW_006799941.1:6121073-6126929 GCF_000485575.1 Poecilia formosa | reverse complement strand
TAGATATATATATAGATATAGATATATAGATATATATTTCTACAAAACCTGTATAGATTGCACTGACTGTTTTTTTAGTAGAAAATCGTGTTTATATTTTATATCACTGAGACACTCACTGAAACTGAGACATTTTATTTTTGCAAATAATACTTCACAGACATTTTACATACTGTATGTTTTAAAGTTGGAATATAATTTATTGTTCCATTTGTGTTAAATGTGTTGGAAAATATTTATCCAAAAACATTTTGAAAAACTATTTTTAATTTCATTATATGCTTGTTCTACATCTTTACCAGGGTTAGAAAAAAAATGGGAAAGGCACTGTACTGAGATAAAAGGAAAAAAAAAACATATCCATCCTTAGCTGTCACTTAAAAGGCAGCCATTCAAAATCACAAATAATACATGTAGATTAATCATCAGAAATTATTGTTTTTGTTTGAGTAATCACTGCAAATATTTTGGTGTGCAATGAGCACCTGCATACACTTCAGTATACCAAAAAACAACATAATGAACTGAAGTCTCTCTGTGATTTTTGTCTTTCAGAAACCACTACATTACTTATTCTGGTTGTGCAAAGTTTCCTGTGTTTTCTTGTAATTAAATAATCAGCTTCCTGATAAATTTAGAAAAGCATGGATCTTACATCCAAACATGGACTGGTGCTGCTCGAACAGCTCAGGAAGATGAGAGAGGTTGAGCATCTGACAGACGTGGTGCTGGTCGCTGAGGGCATCAGCTTCCCCTGCCACCGGGTCATTCTCTCCGCCTTCAGCCCTTACTTCCGCGTCATGTTCACATGTGGTTTGCGTGAGTGCAGTAACAGGGAAATCTTCCTGCGTGACACCCCTGCAGACAGCCTGGCCCTCCTCCTGAACTATATGTACACCTCAGATCTTCCTCTCACTAATGACAATGTGCAAGGCATATCAATTGCAGCTTTTCTCCTGCAGATGGATGAGGTCTTTGCACGCTGTCGGCAGCACATGACTGAGAACATGGATGCTTCCAATTGTCTCGGAGTGTATTTCTTTGCCCGTGATCTTGGTGCAGAGGAGCTGGCTGATCACGCTCAACGCTTCCTAAGGCAGCACTTTGTCCAAGTCTGCCAGAATGAGGAGGTTCTGGAGCTGGAGGCCCATCAGCTTGGAAAGCTCCTGAGTTCTGACGATCTCAATGTGACGAGAGAAGAAACTATCTTAGATGTTGTCCTTCGCTGGGTCAAGAACAACTCCCTGATGGATGGAGAGGTCCGTGCTCGGCATCTACCTGAACTCCTGAAGAAGGTCCGTCTGCCGCTGGTAAACCCCGACTACTTAAGAGAGGCCATGAGGAGGAACACGGCTCTGCTGGCTGATGCTGAATGTCTGGAGATGCTGAATCAAGCACTGGAGGCTGCGACCATGCACCCCTCTGCTGCGCCACGCAAACTGAAGCTGAGGTACGGAATGGAAACCACAGATCTGCTACTCTGTGTTGGTAATGATGGCGGAGGGATCAGGTCAAGGTATGGCAACTACACAGAACGAAGCTTTTGCTTTGCCCCATCCACTGGCCGAGCCTACTACATCACCTCCCCTCGCTATGGAGACGCTCTGGGATACGTGTGTGCTGGAGTCGTTACTGAAAGAAACGACATTATTGTAGCAGGAGAGGCAAGTGCACGCAGAATGGCCCGACAGAAAGATATGAACGTTGAAATCTACAGGTAAGAATAAGATGACATTGTATCCAGCTGAAAGCTTGTTTTTCCTCTGAGAAACTAATTCTGGTGTGACTGGGTTTGCAGGTATAAAGTAGAAGCCCAGGGCAGCTGGGAACCCCTAACATCCGCAGAGTACCGGGACTCCTACGCCCTGGGGTCTCTGGGAGACACTCTGTACCTGTTGGGGGGGCAGATGAAGCTAAAGAACCAGTTTCTCATCACAAATTGTGTGGAGCGGTGGTCTCTGCAGGGAGGGCCCTGGCGGAGTGCAGCGCCTCTGCCTTTGCCTTTGGCCTACCACAGTGTGGTCAGAATGAAAGACTGCCTTTATGTGTTGGGTGGACGCACTCCACAGGTACTATTAACATCTATCTGTGGTTATGTGAAACTTAGAGCATTACACTTTTGTCGGGCAGCTTACTGTGTCTGCACCTGCTCTGCCTTTTCATTCTCTACTCCACTTGAACTTCCAGTCATACCGTATGGATGATGAGCCGGACCGTCTTAGTAACCGCCTCCTGGAGTACAATCCAAACACAAACAAATGGACTGAGCTCGCTCCAATGAAGTACTCCAAGTACCGCTGCAGTGCTTTGGTGCTGAATGGGGAAATCTTTGTAATAGGTAGGTAGGTTATAAACTAGTTAAACTTATAAAACTTAGGAATGATTAGAATGCATTTCTCTTCACTGTTAGAACTTTCATTCATTTGGCAATAAAGTAACATTAGAACAAAAAATAGTGACGTTTGGAAGGACAATGCTCCAAACGTGATAAACAAAAGATAGTTAACGTCCCTCTAGAGTCAAGCCACTCAGTCACTAGCTAGACCACAAACACCAAGATCAGATTCAGTAAAATTTAAACTCCTACAGACACTAAACTTTTCCACCGAGCTCATGCAGCACACATGCTGTCAAATGATCAAGAAACTATCTCTTCTCTTAACTTTATATTCTGCTCTTCACGGCCAATATGGAATCATCCGTGCCCTCATTGGTGCAGAAACCTAACAGCATGAAAAGAAAAAACTCTGACATGCATACACTTCTGCATTTAGCTTGAAATGTTAACCTAACTCTGCTACAAACTTCTCCACAACTCTCTCTCTGACCCGTCTGCCCTATGTTGTTGACCTGAGTAAACCAGACACAAAAAGGCTCAGACTTACAGGATGAAAAAGTATTTTGTGGAGACATACTTGATATCAACAAAAAACAAGAAATCCCTAATATTGCTAATTAATTACAATTGCATTGACTTGGTTATTGGTGCGTATGTGTTTTGCAGGGGGAATAGGGTGTGAGGGAATGGACCGTGGGCAATCACGTCATTGTTTGAGTGCTGTGGAAATCTACAACCCAGATGGAGATTACTGGAAGGATGGACCTCCTCTCCCATGTCCCCAGCTCTCACTGCGTACTAATGCCTCCAATGCAGGAGTTGTGGGAGGAAAAATTTATGTTTGCGGATATTACAAAGGAGCAGGTACTGACAGGAAATTTGCACTGACCGTTGTTTTTTTAAAATTAGTTTCAAGATGCAACAAAATTTCTTTCTGTCAACTCCTCCATCTCAGATCGTCATGACGATCTAACAAAGGACATACTGGAGCTGGATCCATGGGAGAACCGGTGGACAGTGGTGACCCGGCGCGCACTGATGCACGACAACTACGATGTCTGCTTGGTGGCAAGTCTCAATCCGAGGGGCCTCGTATCCCCACCCTCAGACTTGGTCAAACTGTGATCCACAGCTGTCAGTCAGAGTAGAGTTTGGATGCGAGGAATCAGCAAAGGAAATTAAACAGTGATGCACTTATTAGTCTGCGTGGAAGAGAGTGTGCGCTTAATGACTTGAATGCACTTTGGTAGGCAGAGATGTGATTTGTAAATACTATTTTGTGTTTATTGCTCCTCCAGAGAGGATTTCCTGAATCTTGCAGCCTCACGGTGAATATTTAAACCTGCCTATTTTTACAAATATAAAAAAGTGATTCCCTTTACATCTGTCATGATTAATAATGATGTGTGTTTCTTCGATATAAAATATAAACCAAACTTGGATTCGGACATCCCCAGAAAAGGTGATTCAGTTTTTGATGACTACAAATGCAAAATGGCAAACCATGTACAGGAAGCGCCTCTTATAGTAAAAATTTTACATCATAGTCGTTGAACTGTATTTAGTATGCTTGCTGAAGCTGAATAAAAATGTAATTGTTTTTGGAAATAAATATGCACTTTATTTGGAGCATGGATGCTGTAGCGTGATTATACACAATGATATATTTTTTTAAAATCATTATTGCACAAGTATGTGTTGTTTTCAGGGTTTCTACATATTTCTCCTCACAGGTAGAGGATGAATTAGGGGGATGAACAGAAAAGATGTGGAAAGACAGAGGGCGGATTGTGGGGACGAATAATGGAAGAAGTGATATGTGGAAACAATCAGGAAAAGCAATGAGCCACTCATGTTACATTACTGCAAGATTACAATGAAGACACTAATATGTACTTTAAATTCAAACTTAGGTCACAGAAATTATCAGCTTTAATCAAATGACACAAATGTTTAATTTGTTTATCATTTTATTTTCACTCTGAAACTGGAAATGTAAGTGAACTAAATGATACAGCCATGCAAAACTTAACTACAATGTTTTAAGTAAGCCATGAAGAAATTATACAGGACTATTTCAATAAGCTTGTGATACTTTGAGGGTCAGTCTGCACTCTTATATATTACCACAGTTCTTATATTAAGCTATATATTATTAAACTATTCTTGAGTTTAGACTAAATCAGGAGAGTTTCCAATATAACTCTAGTAAAGTAATAATGAATATTGTTTTATGTTAACAGATTTGACTCATTTCACCTATGAAAACAAAACTAAGAGTGCTCAGGACTGTAGATTCTCTCTAAAAGTCAAATTCAGAATCAAACAACTCCCACAAGTCTCCTTGTTTTACGGGGCTCAGCATCTCCAGGATGGGTTCGATGGCAGCGAGGCACTCTGAGCTGTTGCTGTCCTGTGACCAGCAGCTCGGCGGGTTCATGAAGCATCCTACGGCCACACCGGATCTACTTCCTCTCTTCCCTGGTGTCAGGTTGCCTGAGCTGAGGTTCTGCTGGTCGGCCAGGGTGTTCTGGTCACGGATCTCATAAAGGGGAGCTGATGTTTTCTGTGACTTCTTGCATGGATTTACAGGTTCGGTGTTTTCATCCGGGACAAACTGCTTCCTTCTCTGAGAGAGCACCAGCGGTCTCTTTTTGTACCTTTGGCCCTTCTGATTGAGTCTTCTCTTTCCGAAGACGCGCCTGTGTCCTTGTGTGGAAGTTTCACCCTGATGTTTAAGGTTGCATTTGTTTAAGGTTACATTTGGAAGCTGTGTGCCTTCACTTTGACTACTCTGCAGAATGTTGTGCACTGACTGCTCCTGCTCTGGAGATGTTTGAATGGCGCTGTCTGACACCGATTTAGGACTGGGTTTATCTGAAGGCTTAGGCACAAGAGAGTTGAGCAGCTTCAGAGCCTCCTCCAGCATTTTTTGTTCTCTTTCCTGCTCCCCTCTCAGACACTCCAAATTACTCTTTAAGCTCTTTAGTTGTGTTGCAAGCTCTGATGTGGCTTCCCCATTCTAAACAAACGGACACTTGTGCTCATTATTGATCAAACAATGATGTTTCTACTGCTGTCAAAAAGTAGATACCACCATAAATTGCTAACCTTTTTCAGTTTTTCCTCCAGCTCTGTCATTACTTCCTTCTGAGAGCTTAATTTGTCTACCCAAGTCTCAAACATCTGGGAAATGTCTCTCTGAAGGCTCTCCAAAGTAGTTTTCACTAAAGTGACAGTGGAAAGACAGACAACATAACTTACCATGCAGTCGGTTTATTTTAAAATGAATACAAGAATCTTGTAGATTCAGCATCAACTCCTTTTATGTGATGTTCAAATCAACATCAAACGAGTTAGATGTTTCTTATAATCTTACAGAATGATCTTTGTAAATAGTTAGCAGTGCTTTATGAAGGCCTTAAAATGTTTTTGTGTGTATTATTATTTCAAACAAATTTCCAATTTTCATACATATAGGAAGGAAGGCTGTTAGTGTTTTGTCTGCTGCGACTTAT
>NW_006799941.1:6075404-6120973 GCF_000485575.1 Poecilia formosa | reverse complement strand
ATATGAAGGACAAGATATATTTATCTTTTTAGCTTTAGGAGAAAAGCTTTAGGAGTGTATGTGTGCCAGAAGGTTTAATATCTAAGTGCTTAGTGACTTGAACAAATCACATTTTCTCTAAAAATGGTAGTGCACTAAAGACAAGTGAAAAAAGCAGAGAAGCACCAGAGACAAACTTTGCAGAACCTTCAGAAAGCATGTATAAATATTGATCAAGACCACCTTAAAACATTACCAAAAAGTCTTGCTCCTCTGAAGTAAAATGTATAGAAATAAAGGGTGACTTGGGAATTGTATACTGTATGTACAAATTGTAATAACAGGGCAAACAGCACCACACACTGGAGAAAACAAATGTTTGCAGTTGTTTTTTCCCCTAAATTTTTACAATACATTTATTTTATTCTTATTAGTTATTAGTGGCATTGAGTGAGACACATGATGAATCACAGGTAGGGGCCAACTCAATTCTAAGGCCAGCTTAGAAAACAAACAAACAAACAAAAAGAAAAATGGTGTTAAGCGCATGTTTAAAGAAAGGAGATCACCCAACCCTGCCTTTGTTGCATTACATAAACCCATCCCAGAAAATGCAGAATCAACTGGCAGAAAACTTACGTGATGATGCAAAACTGTCAAATTTTTCAAAGATTGTTTGGCACACAGATGTGTTTTTTTCAGTGCCAGCCACCAGTTGTTGAATCTGAAAGAAGTTGTATGTTTTGAACATCTGGAGGACAGAAGTCAGTGATGAACACAGAGTGACCGTCCATGTCCACTTACATTGACGAGAGTTTCTCTAATATGCTGGGATTCTTTAAAAAACTGGTCACTGTTAAAAGAAAATACAGAGATTGTAGATGCAATATACAAACATTTTTAGGCAGCCTTTTTGTAATCAAAGTACTTGATTTAAGTTTATAGTTCATAGATTCACCTGTCACTTCTCTCTTTTGCTTTTTTCCTGTCCTCTTCAAACTTGTCAAGCAAGCCTGAGGTTCTCGTTTTGTCCTTCATGTCGCCAAACAGAAGAGGTTTAGAGGTATATCTGTTTAAAATTGTTGGGTCACTTCCCTGAAAACAAAAAAACAAAAACATCATATGTGATTATCAGTCAGAGTATAATTAATCGTAATGTGCTTCACTAAAGAAACTGAGTCATTGCAATAAATTTACTTTTTTAAATAACATACTAATTTATGGAAGATAGAGACTTACCTCCTGTGAACTTTGCTGGGAGTTTCTGGATGACAGACTCATTTCCTGAGACATTCCCTGGGAATGTTCATGCCAAAACTGTGAGCCAAAGAAAACCTGGGAATCTGTCAAACCAGGATATCCATTGGAGGCCGCATTTCTGCTCATTAATTAGTCGCCATCATGCAGTGTGTTGAAGGAAAACAATAAATTACAAATTAACTTAAAAAAAAAACTATTTGTAAATAAAAGGGCATTAAATATAATACAAAATAACAGCTTATTTATCTACATTAGTGGCCAAGAAACAATATTTAAAAAATATAGCTAATTACCTGGTCCCAGCTGGTATGTTCAACATTTCCTTGATGTTCCTCAAATAACTCATGTCTGGTTTCCTGCTTGAAAGGTCAACAAGTTAGTTCAAGATTTAAAAAAAAGAAAGAAAAAAATTAGCTTAAACATGCTAACTCGCTATTTCAGTCAAACAGAGAAGGCTTTAGCTAAAGAATGGTACAGATTACAAAAGTAAAGTATGAAATCTAAACTGTACGTGACATAACTACACTAATATAAAAAATAATCAACTCACAGGTCCCTTGGTCTCCTCCCCGGGGACTTATTTGCAAATAGCTTAAAAAACCATTTGGTTTTTTAAGCTATTTTAAATTTCCCGCCGTTTAAACCTTCAGTGCGAGGCGAGGTTGCGTTTACTGACCGTCGAAAAGAAAGCTTACACTTATAAAAAATAAATGAGAAAATAACCGTTTTGGATTGGTATTTGTTTACTGTTCACTTAGCAATCATGCTCCTATTAATACCTTTTTGGAATATTTACTCTTATGAAAAACAATACGGACTTAGTTTGAATTTAGAGACAAGAGATCTTTTGTAGATATTTTTTCTAAGCCAGTGAAGCCTTATATCTTGTGCCTGTTGGAAGCAGCTGGAATAATCAAAGAATTACAGATTCATCAGAATCTGCTCTAAATATAAAATATATTATTATTATTGTTATTATTATTATTATTATTATTATTATTATTATTATTATTATTATTATTATTATTATTATTGTTATTATTATNTATTATTGTTATTATTATTATTATCAAAATTAGCACAAATAAAACACAATATGTGTTTATTTTTTTACATGATGGCACTTTAACATTTCAGTTTAATAATATTATAATGCTGGCTTTCACTAATTTACTGCTGCCCCAGCTATATCAGCAGTATATGATATGAAAAGATACACAAATTTTGTTGACTTGAATTGCACCTTTGGTTATGCTGCTGCACATAACAATTAACCTGTTAACAAGACCTGTAGAGATGTTACCTATTTTTCTGAATATTACAAGTATTTTATTTTGTCTGTATTTGAGAGTTATTGTTATTTTTAGGGTTACACAATGTTAGATAATCTTGCACTGACAAAAAAAAATCAATATTGTTATGATAATAGTTGCCCTCCTATTTTCATTTTTCCTCTCCATCTGTGCCTCTATCACTCTGTGATCTTCAACACTGTGGGCAACGCCAGGTGTGAGTAGTATATACACTGCCATAACACCATCCAACAGGCAAAAATACCCTGAACACACCATCGTTACCTTTCAACATGGTCAAGGTACCATCATGCTAAGGGAGGGCCTATCTTGAAAAAGAGACATAAGCTGGTAAGAACTAATGAGAAAATTAAACTAAGCAAGAAAGGAAGGAAGAAACCTAGTTGCAAGTTGCAAAAGACCTGAAGGTATGTGAAGGTTTAACTTAAACAACTCTGTGTAAAAGTACAATGGAAACATTTATATATTGATCTGTGCGGTATTTTGGTTCAGTCAATGCGCAGACTTTAATATATATGCACGTTTATTACATTTTATTTAAAGTGGGGCCGAGGAAATCGTATTTAAGAGAAATAAGCTCTTTCAGGGGTAGATAAATGTTGAGCTCCACCAAGAAGAAGCAGTCGGTGACGTGTGGACTTTATTTTGAAAATCGCTCCCGGAAGTCAGCCTGCCAAATTTTTTTAAAACGAGTATCTCCGAGTCGTAGGATTATCTGTCTGAGACAGTCACAGAGGTGGATCCATGACAAATCCACCAACAAATACCAGTGACTGTGTGGTAACAGCCCTGCTGCAGACCAGCTCTGCGGGTTTTTAACCCATACAGGTGAGTTTGGTCAGGCCGAAGCCTTCCGTCGTCTGGCTGGTGAGTTTAACTTTCTTACGTTTCAGCACGCAGCAGCCGATTCTGCCTCTGTAATTCAAACTGATTAGATAAAACTAATTCAAGTGGATTTTTAGATGTTCTTATGTATCACTGGTTTAGATGTTTCAGTTCTGTCTGCTCATACCTTTTGTTTTTTATTTCACATTACGGCAGGTGCTAGCTAGCACCTGGTACATCAGCCCATTGACGCTAACCTGCTGCTCCTCTGTTTACATTGTTTCTGTGCACAACAACGTGCCTGGCAGAGATGCAGATGCAATCAAGACAAACGCAGCTTATGTTTACTGTAGCCCTGCAACATGCATACCTTTTTTTATTTATAAAAGTGGCTAGTTTAAACAAGTTCGAACAATCATAATATGAATCATATCTCACTCATTGAAACTCCACCACTCATAAGAAAGTAAAACAATAACAACAACAAAAACAAACAAACAAACAAAAAAAACACACAAAAAAAATATAAGAAGAAAAAAAAGCATTTTACAACAGTTGTGCTGTTATAAAATTTAAATAAGAGTTTGCTGACCAAAAAAGGCAAATTTCTCTTTCTTGCATCAGTGATTGAAATGTCAAGCACTGAACACGCTGACTTCTTTTTAATTAAAATTGACGTCTCCTATTATTTTTAGAGTTTCTAAGTGTATCAGTTTTAATAGTTCCTTGATTGTAAAATTAGAGAAAGTTTGGGCTAAGAAATGAAATCCGAGGACCAAGATAGGTGGATATATGTTGAAAATGAAATGCATTAATTTGTCTTTGTTTTATTTAAAAAAAATATTTGTATGAACATTTGAACTTTTTCTCCAGTTATTTTGAGGAAGAGCAGTTTAGTTATATCATAAACAGAAATCAAATGCAAGATATAAAACATTAATAATAGCTTCTCTTTATTCAGTGTAACCACAACTCTGTTTCTTAATAACATCAAAATAATGGTGGTCTTTTTCATCACTGTAAAAGAAAATGTGTTAGATATAATCAATTCTTCCCATTTGAACTGAACTTGAGATAGTCAAACTTGTTAATTTGGTTGATTCTGATTGACGGTATTTATTGTAATGAAAATAAAAGATATTTACAAAAAACAACTTTGTTTTTGATAACGTTCTCTGCATGTAGTCAGAGTTGCTCAAGCAAAACCATTTCTCAATAGTGTAAAAAATATTTCTTCTGCTGTCAGGAAGAAACTGTAACAGAGAGAAAGAGTTGGAGGTGGAGGGAGAAGAGTAGAGTAGAGTGCACACGAGGATGATTGAAAGCGCTAAGACCTTCCTCCTGGATCTGATTGGTTGTTCCTAGTTAGCACTGGGAGGAGGCAGAGGAGCTCCTTTTTATTTTTTTAAACGCATCATCTTTCTCATACCATACTGTTATGACATGCTGATGGTTTCAACAAATGTACAAAGATAGAATTTTATATATATATATATATATATATATATATATATATATATAAACGTTTCACTCTGCAGCTTTAACAAAGTAATTTAGCTTTAAAGCTAAACTACTTTGAGGCAAGGTAAGATCTGTTTGGTGCCCAAAAGAAGCCGTCTTTATGTGTCACCTTATTTATTTCCACAGGAGGGTTTATGAGTAAAGGTGTGTCTGGCTTTGTAACATTGATTCATGTCTAAATTAAATCTGTTTCATCTTCAAGGGTTCAAGTATGGGTTTGTCATTCCTTTTGGTCTTGGCTGCCTCTGTGATCCTGATCAGACCAGAGACGCCCGTAACGAAGGTACGGAACGGATGTTGATCTGTTCTTGCTGTGTGCAGTTCAGGTTGTGCGGCTTTATTAATCCGAGCCCGGTTCTGTGCTCACAGGCCCTACATCATAACTCTGTGGAGTGCTGTGGAGAGAAGCAGAAAGTGAACAACTCGTGCTCAAATGACACTCACTGTGAACCAGGTAATGTGGGAGTGTTCATACTTTTCCACATTCCATCACATCACAACCACAATCTTCAATTAGCTTTTTTTTTTTTTTTCTTGGGCTTGTATGTGACCAAGTTGTGAATAATTGTGAACTGGAAGGAGAAAAATACCTTCTTTTTTTTCCAAAATAAAATAAGAGTGTGACGTGTAGTTTGTATTCAACACCTCATGTTTATAATTTGTTAAATCACCTTTCATTGTTGTTACATACGCAGGTCTTTTGGATTATTACTCTACCAGCTTTACACATCTAAAACTGACATTCTTTGTAGGATAGCTCAAGTTCATCAGATCTTTGAGTCTGCAGATTCTCAGTTACACCTAGGTCTGGACTTTGAAATACTCACTGCTTATCTTCTGCAGGTTGCTTCTATCGTTTGCTGGAGAACAGCAACGTCGTCTGCATATTCTGTGACGCTGCAGCTGTGGATTTGGAGAATGTGACCGTTTGCACATACAGTACGAGCTTTTTAATTCTTAGTGTTTCGAGTGAGTTTTAGTAGATGTATATTTATGTATATACATATATATAATTTGACCTTTGTTCTTCTAGACTACACATTGGAACGTAAAAACCACACAACAGTAACAACTGTCATTCCTAAAATTGGTAAGAAAGGTAGACTAAAACCCGTCTCCCAGGTTCTGAGTTCTGGCAGCATTGTAAGTGGGGGTTGTTTCCTGTTTTTGTGCAGGAGGCCCAGGCGTGGCGGCCTCCGTTCTTCTGGGAACGCTGTTGATCAGTATGTTCCTTATTCTCACTGTTGCCTCCTTTTTCTACCTCAAACGCTCCAACCGGCTGCCTGGTTTCTTCTACCGGCGAAACAAAGGCGAGTACGAGTCTCCTCAGAGGAAAAACTCTTATGAGTTGGCTCTTAGTATTTTTTTTATTTTTTTATCTTATCTTATCTTTTTTATCTTTTGTTTATATTTACAGCCTTTATATTTCAACCAAGTGAGACGGTAATTTTTTAATTTGTTTTTCCTTCCAAACATTTTAATTTAACATTAGAAATCATAAAGAAGCTCATGGCTTTTTTTGTTTTTATCCCTTACAGGCAGTTATGATCCCTTCAGGTAAGACGACTATGTCTGTAAAATACCTGTTTTAAGGTCTTGCTCAACAGGTTTTACTGTTGTGTAGTTATTAGGCAATGCCTAAAATATTTGGCAGTGCTACAGATGTTTTGCAGCTGTTGAAATGTTTTCTTTTCATTAAGGTTGTGTCAATTCCTGCAGGAATCCTTCAGATCACGTAGCTTTAACTCACGTCAGAGTTCAGTCGTTAAAATCATCAGATTGCTCATGCAGAGCCTCACAAAGGTTTTTATACACCTTGGAGGTTTTCACATTACACTTGCAACTTTGCAGCGTACTCTCTGTAATGGGTCAACAAAAATACACTTCACTTTGGATAGCTATCTTTCAGAAAATACGGTAGCTCCCTTCTAAAAGTCTTGCAACTTTAGATTGTCATTACTCCAATACGTTTGCTTCAAGTGATTAAATGTTATCTCCTCAGGCTTTCCCTGGGTTCCGTAGGTCAGTGCAAATACAATATATCTGTTTAAATCAGTTGTGCTCAAGCTGGCCGACAACTTTTAAATGCTTCGATTCAGAACTCCTAAAGTCAGCACAAAGTCTTCGGATTTCAGAGCACATTTAATTAAACGCATCGTTTTCCGTCTGCAGGGAGGAAAGAGAGATATGTGAGGAGGGAGCGGCCCTCAACGCGAAACGTCACCACCATCCCCACCTCGGCTGCCACTCAGGTGCATGATGTGTAGGAGGAGTGATGGGTTTGGTGCAGGTAGGGAGAAAAGCTCAGGAAGGACCTGAAGGAAGACCAGCTGACTCTAGGAATGTTGGCCAAATTTAACTACTGCTGCTGCTCCTGCCTTCGTATCACTAAGGCTGACACTGTTTTGTGTTTTTAACAATAACCTGTCACACTGATACTCTGAATTCACTGGAAAATCACTTTTTTTTTTTTTCACCTTTTTCTTCCGGTGAAAATCTTTAGAATGTCTTCAGTTTTTAGTTGACACACTGTCTCCCCAATTTTATTGGTTTATCCCCACTTCCCGATTCTTTTCCAGATCACTATAATAAATTAAGTGCCAAGAATAGAGAGGGGCATTGTAGACCCTTTTTCAGAGTAGGCTAGTTGTGTTTGAAATGCTTGAAATAGTTGAAAATTAGCTGCTTAAACCAGAGAAAAAGCCTTTCTATGTGTGCAACACTGGTTTTAAAATAAGCTGTTTTTAATCTGCTGCTTCTGAATCTGAGCTCAGCAGCTGCATCTAAATAACTCTGCATATAATAGTTAAATCTTTCCTCTAAAAGAGCTCGGCAGCTGTGATTTTTGTGGAGCAAACTGACTGTTTAACATTCAATTATTATTTTTTGCTTTTCTTTTTCTACTGAACCTGCTTGTTTTTGCTTATGTTCTGGCTTTGTGCACTGATGTTTACTGCTTATGTTAAACCACTATTGGTCTTCTGGTGGGCCACGATTCATCTAGGAGAATTCCCCGAGGCACTGTATGGATCAATATTTCTATCTTTTAATTTTGTAATTTGCGTTGTTGACATTGTATTTATTTTTGTAACCAACTGAGGTGCATGAACTGCATTCCACTGGCTTTCATAACCATAATATTTATAAGGATATTTATTAAAGAAATCATTGTATCAAATTAAACAACTGAATTTGTGCCGCAAAGTTCGGCTTAGACCCAAACTTATATTTTTAAAACGTAACCTTTGCGAGTCTATGTGCACTTTAAGGTACTGAGCTCATGATGAAAATGTGCTTTTTAACAGAAAAACTCCAAGTATCTTACCAAGTATAGCTGTTTTCTTGTTGTTGATGGGTTTTTTTTTTTTCTCAAGGAAGCAGCACTATTTTTTCCACCATGAACTCTATTTGCCTAATATTTAATTTGCCAAATGTCAGAAGGAAATGGCGTGATTACATTACTGTGATGACTGCCATTATGAGCTTTAAACACAGCTGAGGAGCTTTTGATGATGATTTTGATTTTCGGATAGTATCCAGTGGCCTTTACTGTATCTCTAATCCTCATCCAAGTCTCTTCTGTTTTATTTTGACAACCCTATGGCAGTTGTGTGCTTTACTATTTCAAGTCACACAATTGCAGTCGTCATTCCTTAGCTATTCATCTTTTTTGCTACTTATGGTATTTGTTGTACAGTAAAACAAAAAGCTTGATATGTGCATATATTGTTTTTATACAAATGGAGTGTTTTTGTAATGTACTTTCTTTTGTTTTTGTGCCATAATAAAAGTTCGGAAGATGTATAATTTGCAAAAAATAAAGCACCTTTCTCTTACAAAAAGGCTGTATTTTATTTTTTAGAGCTAAATCTGAAGGTTACCTAATGTACATGCAAAGAAAATGAGTTATTAATGTTTGCATCCACTTGGAAATCTTAATTGTTGTGAATCTAACTTGGGTATTCTGCAGGTGTAAAACGACCTGATAAATGCATTGTATTAGGATTTCAAGATCTTATATTAAAAGGGAGAACACCCAGAACGTGACTTGTAAACCCTGGTTATTGTGCATCGACTTGCATGAAATCTTATTTAGTCAAAAGACAGTTATTGTTTGCCTTTTTTTTTATATAATTTGATGCACATTTGAAATCCACTGGAGAACTGGCTCTTCACCTTGTTTTTCACACCAGCAAAAATAAAATAATAGTGTACCTTCTTAAAACTACCACTCAAAAAAAAATCATTTTTAGAGACTCGGCATCATTGTTAAATTGTATTATTATTAGTAAGTAATTACTGTTATCAATTATTTGAAAAAGTAAAATGTCACACCTCTGGTGAGCATGAAAGCTACACGTGACAAGGACACGTTACTCTATTTATACCAGCGGAGTGGACATGTGGGATATGTGCAAGGACAGATGGACATCATAGTTGTAATGTCCAGCAGGAAAACATTGAGAGCTCTTTCACACTGGATGACTTGTCCGTCTGCAGCAGGTAGGATCTTCTGTGCTGCTTAACACATCAATTAGTTTATAAAGAACATCGCATGTTTTAAGATTAATGTAAAACAGAGTGACCTTGCTGCGAGAGCTGAATAGGTTTGTTTATATGGATCTTAAGCGTATTTGTCCCACAGATAAAGCTCCCCGAGTTGTTAAACATGAAGAACATAACATTTAAGATATAAACCGCAGGATATTTTCTTTTTTAAAATTTGAATATGTGTAGTAATTTCTTTTGCCCATATCTTTTTTGTTAAGCTGATCTGTTGGACCCCTGCTCTCTTTGCCCCCCCTCCCACTCACCTCCCCTTCCAGATCATGTAGCTTGTTTTCTAAGAGTGGAGCTCTTAGTGTATTTTGGGATTTTACATGTGACTGCATTGCTGTTGAGTTGGTTTGCTGCTTTAAGTTACTATTACGAGTCAAACAGGTCATGTTTGCTAGTTTCCAACATGGCAGGTGATAAAAACCAAATGCTCCTGTTCTAAATTTAGGTCCATTGTATCAAGCAAGCAGCTCAGTCAGAGATCCTACACTATGTATAATTTAATACAAGGAACTTTCAGGTTTAGTTAATCATGGAGAAAGTTTGTGAAACAATTTGCCTTCAAAGGTCTCTAAGTTAGTAAATAGACTCCACCTGTGTGAAATTTAATTCCTGCATAAATTCAGATGAAATATTCTTTTCTTTCACAATTTTGTTCTGCTTTGTGTTGGCCGATCACATGAAATCTCATAAAAATTCAGCAAAGCTTGTGGTTGTAAGGTGACAAAATGTGAAAATGTTTGGCGAACACTTTCGCAAGGCACTACTTTGCCCATCCATCTAGTTTTAAAAGGTTTTGTTTAAAAAGCCTCACCGCTTTTGAAATGTATGTCTTAAATTATTGATAAACTTTTCTGTTTATTGGTTTAAAAAGGGGGTGAAAACTCTTGGAAATCTGAACCTGGAAAGTGCGTATGACCCCAAAGAACAGTTGATTTCCAGTCAGACTGAAACTACGTTTTCTCATCCTCTTTGTTTTTCAGAGTAATGTGAGGCCTCAAGCATGGATGATTTGGATCACAGCATTCACATTGCAGAGAATGACTGGATTAGCTTCTACGATGACAGCGAGGAATGTAATCTGCTGCAGGCCTCGCTTGCCTTCCCCGATGATTCCAGCCTCAGCGACTCGGAGGATTCAGGAAACTTCAACACAGGCCAACAGGAGACAAACGGGAGTACAGACAGCAACACCTCCGAGGAGAGCTGCACAGGTGGCATACTTGTAGAGCAGCTTTTTCAAAGTGATGCAACATGTATGAAACAGGGGGAAATAAGTGTCAGCTTTCCAGAAACAAACACAATCTCCACAACGTCTGCAGACGAAGAGATTGCACAAGAAATTCTGGCCAAGACAAGCGATAGCAACACTAACACGCTGCAAACAAATCCACTCAGCAATTACAGTTCAGAAGGGAGAGGAATGTTGTCAAGAGATGGGGCTGCACAAATGACAAGTGACCTCAAATCCAACAAGAAACCTGACCTACTTTCCTGCAAACAAGCAGTGCCGAGTGCGAGCGAGCCGGACGCCACCGGCAGGGCGGAGAAGGAGCGCTGGTTCGTGACTGTGAATGACAATCTGGCATGGCGGCGAGGGCGTTCTACCTCTGTGAAAAAAAAACTCAAACAAAAAAACCCTGGTGAGGCAGAAAATGTTCAAAATTCAGATACCGAACGAGGGCGCGAACAATCAAGAGGCATTCAGTTGAACCGAAATAAAGAATCTGGAGAATTATCAGAAGAACCGCTTAGTTCTCGGTCAGTTGCAGCGATGAACAGAGACAAATGGGAGCCAGGGAGCTCAGGACACACGTCCTATGACAGCTTCTCACCCTCACCAACAGCGTTGGAGCGCTTGCAGTGTTCAGAGCTTCGACATGGTGCTGAATTCTCCTCCGCTGGCAGCTGGGATTCTGACAGCTATTTGTCAGCTGTTGAATCGGTGGAGGAAGCTCAGCATCCTCTTGAAGAGCATCTCATTAAACGCCTTCCTCTGGAATGCCCATTATCCCCAACATGTGACAACCAAAACGTCAGCTTGACTCTCCCCATTGACGCAACAGCAGCAAATTATGATGGTTATGCCACTCCGGAGCTCCCTTTCACTCCTCCATCTCCAGAAATACCAGATGAAAACTCCACTTATGGAAATGACACATGTTCTGAAACCCACCTACCACCTTCACCATCTGGTGGCTCCCGGGAGGATCAGCTCAGTCCGGATTCAACTCAGTCACTTTGCTCTGCAACAGACAGCCCAGAAACATTCGCCAAAGCTGCAGGCCAGGCTCAGCCAGTGTATGCAATCTCTGCTTTCTGGGATGAAGTGGAAAAACTGACTATAAACGATATTTTGCAGATCAGAATGGGGATAAGCTGTAGATTAACCGAAGAAACAGCAGGACCCGACACAAGCGACCTTCCCACAGACCCCAGCCAATTTGATCCTCTTGATAACTCCATGATGGACACGTCTGACGCCGCAGACTCAGACTACTTCACACAGCCAGATGAATCCAAGCGTGATCGGTCAGTCTGCGAGTTTTCAAGCTCAGATTTTGAGGAAGAGTCCTGGCAGTTTGCGAATTTAAGTAAAAACTCTAGCCCTGACCTTCAGAACAAATCCCAACGAAGTGACTCTTGCCTTTTTTTAGACGAGGACGACTCCACTGATTATGAACGAAGAGAAACCCCCGTTGCTCTAGACCAAAGTCTTGACTGTCAAGACTTCCAAAATGTGATCTCCTGCCAAAGAAGGATGACAAAAAGCAGAAGTATGTACAACGTACAGGCTCTCACCAAAGAGGACGTAGCTCCACTACCTTCTCTTAGTATAGACCAGAACGATTTGCCTCTTAGTAGGGATCAACCTCTGCAGGCTTTTTTATCCCACACAGACTTACAGGATTACAGAATATCCTTCCCGGAAATCTTTGAGTATTTTTTCACAGAATATGAC
Organism: Poecilia formosa; assembly: GCF_000485575.1. Lineage (NCBI taxonomy): Eukaryota > Metazoa > Chordata > Actinopteri > Cyprinodontiformes > Poeciliidae > Poecilia > Poecilia formosa. The sequence continues at coordinate 6,108,556 of NW_006799941.1, read as the reverse complement.
AACACTCCATTACAGTTTCTCTCTGTTGGTGATCCTGAAGAGATGTTTGTGTCTCGTGTCTTTCACTCTCCTCTCTGTACATTCGGAAAAGATCCATGGGCCGCTCCTTTCCAGTGTAGCACAGAGAAACCCATCCCAATCTTCTCTTGCTCTCGTCCTGCTGTCCAAGACCTCACATTCCCAAATCCACACGTCTTCCTGAGCACAGACTGTGAGGAAGTGGACAAAGTGTCTCCAATGAGACTCATGTCTCATTCGTTTTTTCACGCCAGTCCGCACAGATCCTCAGGAGCAGCAGGTGTGGACAGATCCCACAGTTGGAAAAGTTTTCTGTCTTTGAGGAAAATTCGCTTTCCAGACAAAGGCAGCATCTGCTGCAGCGAGTCGGGTGCCTGGATTTTTCCTGTTGACACTGAAGACATCCGGATGGGGAGTCAGAATCAGGCAGTAACATCGTTCAGTGAGAGGAGAGCTTGTCTGGATTTTTCTCAGGAGTTCAGAGAGCTGGAAGAGCAATGCTGGATTTCGGAAACTGTATGGACAAGTAGGTCCCAGCATGCAACGCTGCCATCAAAAGCAGGTTCATGTGCACTCACACATAAAAGACATTTAATTCCATAAACTTTTCAGTTTACTGAAATGTTGTTTCAAAACACACACAAAAAAACAAAACAGCTGATCCAATTTATGACTGAATTAGATACTGAAAAAACTAATCAGTTAAATCCAGTTATATTGAAAGATTTTAAAACGGCACAGACACATCAAGTGCTGGCAAAAGGTTAGGGAATTTTAACCTTTATTTGGGTGAAAATTGTGGACATAGTGAAATGTTCATGCTAAAGTGATAATACACTGCAGAAGTTGAATGATTAAAGTAAAAGTGTGCCTTTTTTGAGGGTCGGGAGGGGGGGAACCCATGAAAACCCAACGTTTTTAATGGTCTGACGTAACTCTGGTGCTTCGCCTCCCTTATTTGCATCTGGAGTCTAGCGTCATTGACCATCCAGTTCTGCAGGGTAAAGTTCACCATTAAGCTGTCATCAGCATGGGATGTGGCCAAAGGATTTCCACTGCTGTGACTTTTCCAGTCTCTCTGTGTCTCTGTTGCAACCTGCTGACGACACTCTGACAGTCTAAGCTCAGTGTCAACTTCCCTGTTGGTGTGTCCTGCTTTAAGCCTAGCGATGGCAAGATACTCGTCAATGAATGTTGGCTGCTTTGTTAGAGGACGCCATGTTGAGCAATTAATTGTAAAACATTGAACAGTTGGGTAAATGCATCATGGCAAGTCTAATCAGGATCACCTATAAAGGTGATGGTGGTTCTTTTTTCACCTTTAAACATGATTTATTAATTTTTTACCAATCCAGTTTAGTCATCTCAGTGCATTCACATAAAAATGCTATGCAAAAATGAAATATTTCATAATGAACAAATAGCAATGTTTCTGCAATGAAATTTATAAATGAGACAAAAACAAACCAACACAGTAGGTTCATTTTTTTTTTTTCAAATGACCCAAACACAAATAAACGCTTGAGAACATTTTTAAGTTTATTCTGGAATTTCACCTGGACCAGTTTGGTTGGTCTTGGTGAACAGTATGGAGAATTATGCGTAATAATTCCCAGTTTGGAAAAATAAACAGGAAGTCCTCAGAAACTCCAAGTGTTAATTTGAAGGTTCTCATCCACCCTGACCTTAAAGCCTAATTTGGCTGCTACCACATAAATTACAGTGATATAAATTTTATTTTCATTTAAATATTTCCAAATGAGTACATAAGGTGCTAGTTAACATGTTCCTGTGGTGTCTGAATGTGAATGAGAAACACATCATTATTAGCTTTCTTTGCCAATTTTGAGCCTGGCTTCTGAGCATGCTAATAGTTTTCCACATTGCAACCGGAACCATGTGAACTTGGAGGTAATGTTGCTCCTATACCCAATTTCTCACGTCAGAGATTAAAAGAGAAACATAATACATGGAGCCACTTGTTCTCTGCTGCTCTGTTGCTTCTACTCAGTGGTGAAATTTGATTTGGGCAATAAGGCTTAATCAGACACTGATGCTGTCTGATTTGATGAGAGGAAAATTAACGTTTTAGAATAATTTAACAAGTCTCCAGAAATAATCCTGACAGAAAACATGTTCAAATTAAGTCAAAAGATGCTTCACCAATGTATTAAAGGTTTGAAGATTTATTCAACCTTGTTATTTCACCTTTGTAGTTTTATTTTATTTTTTTTAAATATTGGACTTGTTTGTTTTTAAGTTAATTTGTCCAGGATAAACGTCACATTATGTGGAAAAGGTTTTTGAAATGGTTGACCATGGTCTCTGTTTTTGCACTGCTAACACCTGCCTTGGTTAACAGGAGTGTGCACACTTTTGAGAGCCACAGTATACAATACAACAATACATCAACTCCATAATATGTTACATTTAATGATTAAAGTAATTTTCAAATCTCAAATTGGCTGGATTGCATTTCAAACGTGACAAGTCTCTCTTTAAAAGTCTATTTTATTCCTCTGACAGAGCGAGAAGGCCTCTTCTCCAGAGTGAAGCAGTCAGACATGTGTTTAGTCTGCATTGCTTTTGCCTCTTGGGTGCTGAGATCTTCTAATCCAGAGGCTGCAGATGCCTGGAAAGCAGGTATGAACCGTCTCCTTTGTCATCATTATCTGAGAAGTGTTATTTAAAAATAACATTTAGCTGAGATAAAATAATAATTTTCTAATACTATAATATCCACCTATTTGTAACATTTTTCTTGATTTTACTGTTTAATAACTACACTGTTACTCTGAGGCCCATTGAAACAACCTGCAGAACATAGTCATACCCAACAATCCAACTTTTGCAGCTGAAAAACATTCCAAAGCAAATACTGAAATTTTCAAGGTATTTCGGCTGCAAAAATTTTAATTAGAAGAAAACAAACACATGGACGGATATCAAACTAAATTAACACTTTTAAACTATTGTTCAGCTCTTCTAGCAAACGTGAGTGCACTGTCTGCAATCCAGTACCTGCGGCAGTACATGACGATGGAGAACCCTCCCAGAGATGACCTCTGACAGGAACACGAACGAGAAGAAACTGTAAACATTCTCACTTGGGTCCACGTTGATTGAAAAACACAGAAAACATTCACAGTCAGCTACACAGCAGCTGGAGGTTGGTGAAGTAGAAAGGAGGAGTCTGTGTGGGAGAGGAGTCGTTCTGTGAACACCCCATAATACTAAACAAACAAACCAAATAATCAGTTTCAACTGCAAGCAGGATTCAGTAAATTAAAAATCTGAATTAGTATTTAATGGCTGACGAGTGTTGGCAATGTACATCTCCGCTCAAAATAACGTGTTTAAAAAAAAACAGTCAGCAAAGCTCCAAGTACTTCTAATAACCTTTATATACCTTTATTGGTAAATGCATTGGGAACACTGCACCATCTATTCCAAATCAAAACAGGAAGAACATATGTGTTAATTGTTCGTTGTTTAAATAATTATTTTTAAAACAGACATACACAAAGTTTGAGCTTTTATCTGAGTCACTAAACTAACATTTCACTTTATAAACAGTTCCTGAGAGCTGCTTCACATCTACGTTGACCAACTTTTGTCACCTGTGAACATTTATTCTAGGCTGGAGTGATTGGGCATCTCGCTGTTGCTCTGCATTTCTTGGTTTTACCTCAGGAAATGCACTTCTGATGTCACCCCACACAGTTTCCGCTGGACTACGGCCTGATTGCTTCATGAAACTTATCTTGTGGGTCTGGAACCACAACGCTGATCGCTTGCTGATGTGTTTGGGATCACTGTCTTGTTGAAACACACTTGAGCATTTGTTCTTTGACAAAAGGCAACACTTCTTCAAAATCTCTTATGAATTCAAACTAATCCACAATCCTTTGTATGCAACAAACAGGCCCAACACCATAGCATAAGAAGCATCTCCATAGCCTTGATGTGACTTGACTACCAGTCTGGGTTGACAAAACTGTCTGCACCACACAGTCCATAAAAGACAACCATAAACATATTATTAATCATTAGTAGTACATATATTTGTAACGGTTCTGTTGCTGGATGGGTCATAAAGATAAAAATCTTGTAAAAAAAAAAAATTCCACATGTAACTGACTTACTGTAACTGACCTCTGTGACTATTACTGCAATAAAATGTTGCTGAACCAAATGACTGGGATCTGCAGAACTGGTTTACTGATGATGAGGAAATTCAACGATTTGATTCAGGTGTGTTGAAGCAGTGATGCACCTGAAGGATGCAGGATGGTAGCTCTGGACTTGGACACACCAGCTGTAGAATAATTTGTGATCTGATGAAATCACACTTTGAGCTTTTAGTCCACTAAAACAATATTGTGTGCGTCACCAACTCACTATGCTTGCAGTAAAACACGGCGGTGACGGCATCATGGTGTGGGGTTATTTTCTTTAGGAGAAAAGGGTTTTATTGGGGTGGATGAAATTGAGTTACAAATCGTAGATGGCGGTACCTCATTTTTCAGTTATTTTTGCTTTTTGTGAAAATTAAATCTACTTATCATGCTTCACATCTGAAGAAGTCAGATGTTTTATTTTATAAGTAGATTTTAAATCCGATAAAGTTTATTAATATGTGCCGTGATGTCCTCACAGACAGAGAGGGTTAAGTTGATGTAAAAATGCTGATAAACTCTCCCAAAAGACTGAATGCTGAAACCCTTCGTAACAGCATCAGTTATGCAAGCAGGCATGCAATTATTTTACTTGTTTACATTTGCCATTTAACAGATTAGTTTGTTTTTCAGGTAAACGGTAGATATACATTACACTATAAAGGTGGAAAATGTAATGTGAGAATTTATTGTGGTCTCACTAAATAACATTATAAAACCTGGAGTTTTAAAACCTTTATTAATTTTATGCCATATTCACCCAATAAAAAAACATATATTAAAGCTTAAACAAATGATTAACTTTATAAGCATCATTAATGCCTTGGAGACAAAAATGACAAGAAAATTGTATCATTGGAGAAATATTTATTGAAATAAATATGGTATGGATACAGATTGATATATATCACATAAATACTGAATTAAGGCAGTATTCTTTTTTGTTTGTTTTTTTTAGAAAAACTCCACCCAAATGTTTAAGATTTAGTTTCTATCCAGCTGTTACATTTTCAGGAAAACATTGTAAATAGATTCTCCTAATAAAACCTCCTGTCAGTAAACAGACAGGCAGGTTATGGTCCAAGTATTTAGCACACCTTATAACACTACCTTGGGATTGTATTGTTCTCATGCTGAATCAAGTGTTTACATCTACTGATATATCAATAATACTCAGTCATATAGATTACTGTGAACATGTAGTATTTACATTCTCAAAAATGAGCTTCGGTTATACTGTGAAAAGATATATCGATATATAAAAATTTAGGATTTAAAGATACATTTCATCTTATTTAGGATTAAATCCAGTCCTCTACGGAGCTTTTAAAGCCTACCAACACAATACAACTTCGTTCTACTATCTCAGTGGAAAAACTGAAGGGTGAGTCATGCTAGGTCATATCTATCATACACACACAGATTTAAACATTATTCTGTACAGGAACTCTATTAGAAACGATAAACATATTTAAAGTCAACACCAAAATCGGTCTGTTTTCATCATTCTTTAGCAAACTCATATGACTGCATAAGAAACAGTTTAATAGTTGGTTAGAGAGGACACGTGTCACTTTAAGTCCCAGTTGGTGGGGCTGTTCATTAATTGGATGATAAAACTAGTGTATATTCTTAAGGAAAATCTCAGGGTTTCATGATGCGCAGAACACGAAACACACTTTGAGTTCCACCACTATTCTTCTAAAATTTATCAACACAAACAAACAGAAGACAGCACACAAAAAATACATTTAGAGTGTTAAAAGTACACAGTATTGATCTGTAGGAGCTCAGAGCATGCACCACCTCAAGACGGCTTGTCACCTTCTTTCTTCAGGCGGCTTCAAAAGTTAAAAACAGTCACAATTTACTGAAAATCTACAGAATACTCCAGTCCAATGTGATTCAAACAGTGAGACAAAAACAAAGATAACAAACGCTACCCTGAAGATCTGTTTGTCTTACTCTGGTACTTGTACAAAAGTAGAGTATATCCAAATTAAAGGATGTACTCTACTTTAAAGCCTGGCGGGCCACCAGGCTTTACTTGTGCTCCCACCAGGCTAAGCATTACTTATTTATGCAAGTCTTTTTAATATGTTTGCATTTTTTAAGACTTTACAGTTGGTGTTCAGGTATTAATCTTCCAATCTTTCATTAAAATAATTAAGTGATATTTTCAAATTTCCTGTCAACTTTAAACATTTTTTAACTCAAAAACACGACAAGCAGCTGGATGAATGACTGCCCTAGCGCCCAACCACCGAGCTTAGCAAGTTTTCTAGGGAAAACCTTGGGTGATATTTCAAGTAGAGCTGAAACGATTAATCAAATCAATCATGAAGAATCGATTATTGAAGTAATTGTCAACTAATTTAGTAATCAATTACTAGTTTACTGGAGTATACAACCTCAAAAAGGGCCATTTGCAGAAGGAACAACATAATAACAGCAGAACTTAAGTTAAAACTAAACAAAAATATATGCATTTAGCACTTGAGAAAATAAACCCATTAGCTTTACCTGGTTCAAACTCTGTAAAAGAAAAATATCAAATAAGCAACTTTTGCTATCTAATTATTGATTGGTTAGTCAAAAGAGTCGACAGATCAGCCCTAGACTGAAGCAGAAAAGGCTGAGGTTTTCACATCTTGATGTTAGAAGTACCTTTTGTAGCTGCAGATGCATCCATGCAACAAACTGAAATAGGTTATTGAATTTTATGCAAGAAAATATTTTTCATTTTTTAAAACAATCTGTAGAATGTGTAAATTTTTTGAATAGATTAATCATTAAATATTCCTCCATATTCACCATATGGAGGAAGTCAAGAACTGAACAACTGATAACTCAGTAGCTGTTTTCATGATTGCGTAGACCATAAGATAGCTACAACATATTTTCTGAGAAACTGAAAGTCATTATTCAAAACTCAGCATGTAATTAATCTATATTTAGGCTTTTGAGTTTCAGTTGAATTAAATTACACGAATAAAGAATCTTATTTTCATTTAGTGAGATGCATCTGTAAATTAAGTGTATTTTTGATGGTGTAAAATATGTTTAAAAATGCTCACCTGTAATAATCTTCCTGACTTGGCAGAGGGCCTCCGTGCAGGTGATGCCACTGCTGCTCCATTGCCATCCGCTGCAGCTCTGCAGACTGAGCATGCATGGCTTGGAGCTGATGTGAGGCAGACATGTGAGGAATCGGTCCCTGAAGCTCTCTAGGATATGCAGCTCCTGGAAAAAAAAACACAACAAAAAACACTAATTAAAACCAGCAGAGCAAGGGCTGCAGAAGGAGGTGAAATTACGAACCAAACAGTGGATGGCGCAGCATCTCATGATCATGAGGGAGATCGGCGAGTAAGGGGTTTGGGATTGGACCAGCAGGGAAGGGAAATCGAGCCAAACGTGGTCCGGCGGCCAGCGGGTCGACCAGAGGATGAGGACTTGAACCTGAACGAGGGTCACGCATGAAAATAACTAAGTTTCAAACCTTCGGACAGAAAAAGTGCCAACAACTCGACCTCACCTTGACCTAGGGGGTCCTGCTGGTGGAGGTGCAGGTGGGAATGAATGTGAGAGTGCTGGTGATGATGAGGGGTGACGTTGAGCATCTGCAGCCGGGCGGCTGGATCAGTCGCCACGGAGGCCATCCTCTCAGCATGAAGCCGCTCCGCAGTCAGCCTCTCGGCGTAACTCAGCTCTGGGCGCATCTGAGGCCCAGCCAGTGCCAGCCTCTCGCGCTCCAGGTGGCTCAGCCCCGGATGGAAGGGGGCAAAAGGGTGCGACGGCCCGGGTATGTGGGGCAGAGCCAGCGCTCCATGTCTAGCAAAGTGCTCCAGGTGGTTGGCTGACGGGTGAAGGGTTTCCAGGTCTGGGGGTTTGACCTCGAAGCCGGGCTTCATTCGTTCGCGCAGCTCCCGCTCCCTGAAGTTCCTGAGCTCCCGCTCTCGGAGGCCGGGGTCCGTGCTGTACAAGCCGGGCATGTGATAGGCCAGCAGGGGGTCGCCTGGGCTCAGCGAGACGTAGAACGGATGGTTGCGGTTGGAGGGGGACATGACGTGGGGCCGAGCATAGTCGTTCAGGCTGCGCATGGCCGGCGTGTCGGGGCCGATGTACGGGGGCACGGCCGCAACTGTGGTGGGGGGCTGGTCAAAGGAGGGCCGGCCGTGGATCTGAGCCGTCATCTGCACTTCACTCAGGCGACTGTCATGGGAAGAGCTGGATGCTCTCTGAAAAAAAAAATAAAAAATACAGTCAGAGAAATGTTTATACTACTAATTAAACCCGACAGCAATGAGACTTCTGTTTGTTTACGCCCTCAAAGTCACCCGCAAACGCAAAAAAGACAAATGTTAACGTTTATTCAGCAACAGGAGCTGACAGTATCATCACAAGATCATAACAAGTTGACGGGAGTTAATAAAAAGAAAGAACTAATAGCGATGGCCTTTTGGTGAAGCATTAAGATCTGTAGGGAAGGCTGGTCTGATGGGTAGTCAGAGCCAGTAGTGGTGAAATTGTGATGTGATGCACTTCACCGACAGTGATTTTCAGCCATTGTTTACGTCCTGTGTCTGGCTTTATCTGGGGCAGAATTATGACGCCAGTCTCACATCAGTAACAAAAATGTTGGATAAAATGTGACATGACCATTCAGACGCTTTGAAAACAATCGGATGCATATCCGAATTAGTACCAAGTATGGAAATAGCACAGATCGGAAGTTTTGGGGGGCAAAAAATGTGAATTGGACCAATTTGGGGTGAAAAAGCCAAATACAGGTCGCATATAAGCAAAAATAATAATAATTTAAATGGAGTTAGGTCGCATTTGCCTAGTGCGTGACCATAACTTACAGAGTTTCTATCCGTCTCTCTCTCGCGCTCTCTGTCTTTCTCTCGCTCACGTTCCTGCCGCGCGCTGAGCTCAGCCTCCCTCCTCATCTCTCTCTCTCGCGCTCTCTGTCTTTCTCTCGCTCACGTTCCTGCCGCGCGCTGAGCTCAGCCTCCCTCCTCATCCTTTCTACAGCCTCCTCCCGCTTCTTGGCCAGCTTGGAGGAAGACAGCGGAGTAAAGAAAAGGTCTGTCCTCGCACAGGAGTTGTAGCCTCGATCCAAGTGTTTTATAAACCTGCAAGACAAAGTAACAAGAAGATTTAATGAGCACACAGCATCGATATATTTTTTCTAAAGCATTAAAGAAGACCTATTATACAAAATTCACATTTTGTATGTTTGTACTTCCATTTGGGTCTCAACTGTTTCTAAAAGCAGCATCCAGCAGCTTTTTGGCAATAAGTTAATGTAATTTGGTGTCTGGAAATCGAGTAAACTAATTTGTTAAGTCACATTCGATGAGCACTGTGCCATCACCTAGCAACCCAAGCAGAGCTCAAGCACATTTAGCAAAAACAATGATGTAATGAACATCTTAACATGTTAGGATAGGATTAACTGTTCAAAATAAATAACAGTAGGGCTGTAGTGATACAATAATCTCACGATACGATACAATACGCGATATTCTGCCCACGATATGGTATATATTGCGATATTCAGCAAATGATACAATTCAATACACTTTTGCGATTTTCTGAAAGATTTTAGAGGGACAGAGTGATTTTGGTGACATTTTGTGACTGTTATAGAGTTGGATTGAATTAATTTAACTGAAAACTGATTAAAAGCACCAACTAAATAATACCTCGCTCTAGTTGGACATGGAAACAGACTTAAAGTCGACAGCTGGACAAAATGAATCAAAGAAGTGGTGAGAAAACATGTTTCTTTTAATTGAAACAGTACAAACTGTAGCTTACATGCATTTGTAAAGTAAATAAAGTGCACCAAGTAGCCTGCTCTGAATAGTTTGATACTTTTTTAACCTTGACACTTAAAATCTGAAGGAATCACTCTAAGCCTGATGACCTAATCAAACTCCCGGCGAAGCAAGCAGTGAGTGAGCAAGGTGACAGTTGGATGTTACGATACTTGCAGATGAATATCGATTTTTTCTAGGAAAGAAAATATCAATATATATATCGCAATATCGATATTATTACACAGCCCTACATAATAGATTGCCTTATAATGCCTGCAACAGTTTTCCCCCACATTTTTTTAATGTATTGTATTGGTATTTCATGAGACAAAGCTGCATTATTCTTCTCAGTTTACGGAACGACTCTAAACATACCTTGCAGACTGACTGGCGTGGCTCGCCATGTTGACAACAGTGGGCTCTGGTGAGGGACTCCTTGGAGGAGACGGCGGGCTCTCCGGCTCCTCCACCTCATCCAGCGGCTCTTCTTTAATCTGAACTTGTGATCCTCCGGCAGCAGAGTTTGGAGAGGGTCTGGGTGGGTGCGGTGGGAAGGATGGCTGCAGGGTCGGAACGGGGCCGGCAGCGGAGGATGTGAGAGGGAGCGGAGCCGGAGCCGCTGGGAGGGACGAGGCCCCACTTTTCCCAGGGTGGCTCTGCACCTGAGACGACACTGGAAGTTGGGATGGAGCCGAATGTGGAGGCAAAGGATGAGGCATGAGCTGCAAAGGAGGGGGAGGGGCGCCTGGAGGGTGCTGGTTGGGGAGAGAGTTGAGGGGCTTCAGAGCAGGAGGTGGTGGGAGGTTAGAGGGCATCTGGGGGAAAGGTGCTGCAGATTGGTGAGGCAGCTGTTTGTGTGACGGTGGGATTGGGGTTGTAGGAGGGGGCTTGACTTGAGGTGGGTGCGGCAGCTGAGCATCCCTAAAGAAGGGCACAGAGCGCGGCGGAGTGTGAGGGGGGGAACCGTTCGGCTGCGTGGGGCCGAGAGCAGGTGAGAAGTGCGGAGCAGGAGCGAGAGGCGTGTCCAGACCCAGCGCTGCTGGCTGCGGCCTTGGACCAGAGACCGGCGTTGCTCGGCAACCTGAGCCGGCCGTGGCAGGGGATTGAGCAGCTCCACCCTGTGGAGGGTCTGGGGAGGATGAAGGGGGGCTCTGAGCCGGGTCAGCAGAGGTTAGGCTTTGTGACGGTTGAGGAGGAATGGGAGGGTCCTGAGAGGGGACGGCTTGGAGGACTGGCACGTCCGTCGGAGTCGCAGCACCGGCCTCAGCTGGGGCCCCGCTGGGCTGGGCAGAGGAGTCCGAGTCGCTCTCGTTGCCCTGCTGAGGGCTGGGGATGCTGGGAGAGGAGCTGCGGTTGTCCTGGTCGATGTCTTTGGTGTCACTGCCGTCGTCCTGAGCGCTGCGGCTCTCTGAAGAGCTTTCCTCCTCTGCCTCTCCCTCTGACCGAGACCCGCCTCGTGGATCCTTCAAGAACAAAAACTTGATTCATATCGGAGAACAAAACATCAAAGCAAAAGTCCATGTAAAGTTAAAATATCTCCTCTCATCTAACAGCTTCAAGGGAAGGCGTTGTTGAGCAGGAAGGAAGGATAAAAGGATAGATGGATAAATAGTAAATAGTACATGAAGGGTTGTAATATTTAGACAGTGGAGTAGGGAATAATGTGTTTATACAAATATTTTTTACACCCTCTTATTTTCTGTTGCCATGCTCATCCAGATCTGAAAAATCCTGAAATTAAATTCCCTGAAGCTGATCTCCAGCCTCGCATAATTTGTTCTGCTGATGATGGAATGGAGAACGTTGTGGTGAGAAAATTAAATTCAAAACATTAATCCCCCTGATATGCATCAAAGGGTGCTGTGAAGACATCAATTTGTCGTGATAGTGTAATTTCTTATCAGTAGTTAAACTAAACGACTTTCTGCTTTTATCTGATTGAACTGCAGATTCAGGCTATTCCACTGAGCCTGTAACTGTCTCTTTGCTTCCTGTAGTTAAGAGAATAAATTTAAAGTGTGAAGTGCCTTGATCTGGTGTGTTCTGTGAACTGCAGAATTTACTTGTGGAAGTCTTTTACCTGTGTCTTTGGCCTTTTAGGTGTCATCTTTTCAGGTTCATCAGACTCTAGAGCAGGACTTTCCCGCACACGTTTTGCCGTCTTTGGCACTGTTACCTCCTCTTTTATCTTCTGCACAAAAAGCAAAATTACACATAATTACACCAGTGTTACCAAAGAGTCTTCACTGCTAGTTCTTACTCTCATAAAACATCCCCTCTCAGACTAAAGAAGTATCTAAGCAACCTGTAACCTTATTTAAAAACACAATAATAGAAGTTTTACAAAAAAACAAAAAACAAAAAAAAAAACAGCTTATTTCTCTTTTGAAATAGTGATGTATAGATAAGTTTATTATTTGGTTATGACCACACGATGCTCACCTTGTTTATTTTTTTTGTGGAGTCATTTTTATGATCCGCACAGGATCTTAAGGAACTAGAGATTCCTCCGGTCTGGTTGCCAGACTGTGAATCCTCTGTGTTCGGAGAGCCAGTGAACCTCCTGAGGCCACTTCTTAACGACGTCAGCTGCTTTAAAACACAACCAACAGTAATTATTGCTTCAAACAACAGCTGAAGCCAGATCACTTGCAAAATGTTGTGTTTCCTGCATTAAAAATATTTGTTATAAAGCCTAAATTGTGCTGGGCTTCATTTGAGCCAATATGAAGACAAGAGCTTACAGGTGCTCTGCTCTGTCGAGTCCTCATGCCATGCTTGCTGTTCAACTCTTCTTCCACTTTCACAGGTTTGAACATAAAGGAAGCGTTCCCAGATTTAGAAGCAGGCGGCAGACATCCGTGTTTGTTTTCGTACGTGCGGCAAGTCGTGCAGAGCAGAGAGTTGTCTCTCCCGACCTGGTGCCAATCCTTAGAAGCTGTTTGATAAATAACGGCTTTAGGTGCACGTTTCAGAAGCTGGTTAAAGCTCTTTCCTTCTGCTGAAGAACCTACTTGTTGTTCCACAGTGGCTGCAGCTCTTTGCTTCCTGTTCGCTGTCTTCACTGTCGACATCATCCTCGCTGGCAGAACTGGCCTCAACTGGAGAGGGTAAGCGTCACGTGTGTAAATTCAGGAATATTTTGTGATCAAATTTGTTCCTCTCCATTCAACAGGAAGCATCAAATAAAAATATAGGTGAGAAGAGTGCATACACTGATTATAGGCTTTAATATCTTTTTAAAAACACCTTTGAGCAGTGTGATATATGATGATACGACAAATAACTTTAATCAGGGTTGTAAAAATACAATTTGGTTAACAAGTATAAAGTTATGATAAATTTTCTCTAAAAATGTTCAAACTTAACTTTATAGCTCCAGATATATGGGCATACACCTTCTTCAATATGCAGTTTACATTTCCAAACTAAATTGGAGAGAAAAACACTTTTTGCAGCCATTAACAAGATAAGATTTTTCTTGCTCGAGCCTTTGTGTATTATTTGACTGTGAGGTAGGGCTGTATAAATAAATCGATTTGGCGATATATATCGATATTTTCTGCCCTCGGAAAGTATCGATTTTTCATCCGCGAGTATCGATCCATAGGGGTCCATAGCCTGACAGCTCTTTTTGTCTAGTTTGTTACGGCGTAGCAGCCAGACTCCGCCTCGCTCAGTCTAACTTTCAACTCAAGCTTAAAGTGCACATTATAAACTACACACCAGTTTTTAAATTGTGTTAATAGGCCAAGTATAACCGGAGTTATGCTAAAATTAGTAAACCATATTTTTCCGAATGTCAGAGAAATGTCAAAAGCGCCGCCATTCCCCGGCTTTTCCGATTATGTGAGAGGGAATGAGCTTCCAAACGTAAAAAACGAAACATTAGATTCCTGTGTTTTTGGACATGTAAAATCTTCAATAAATAACAATGGGCTGTATTTTGTTGCTGAGGAACGAAGTAAAGTTGCACAACTAACCGTGAAAGAGAAGCGGAACGGAGCAGCTGCAAAAGCAGTGAAGTCGCGAAATTAATGCAAATTTTGACTGGTAGCATTCACTTTGTAATTAGTTTTTAGCTTAGCAGTTTCTGTTCTGTATATAAAGGATTATCTGAAGAATGAACATGGGTTGATAACATCCGGGCGCGCAGCGGCGCTGTGTTTTGAGCAGGAAGACGAAGAGGAAAAACCCCCAGCCGGAATCCGCGGCGCAGTGAGAGTACGATGAGATCCTGGCAGTCTGAGAGGCAGCTACTCAGAGATCCAAGCAGGGGAATAGCGGCGCTGCGTAGCTGCAGGGAGTCATCACTACGGGGTGAGGCGGAGCCACTACTTTAGCAGTTAGACGAAAGTAGCTTACAGCCACGGCTAACTCCGGGAGCCACGGTAGAAAAGCCTGTTTCCCCATAGTCCAAAAGACTGCATTTGTGGCTGCATTTTTACTCCAAAATGCAGCCACAGTGTCCAAAAGAAAAAAACATAAGTCACTAAAATCACTCTGTCCTTCTAAAATCTTTCAGAAAATCGTAAAAATGCAGTGAATTGTAGCGAATTGTATCGCTCATCAAATACCGTGATACATATCGTATCGTGACCAGAACATCGTATATTGTATCGTGAAATTATTGTATCACTACACCCCTACTGTGAGGATTAGAGAAAATCAACAAGAGATATAAAAAAGAACAACTAAGTTGTTATATAATACAAGAAATAAAAAACAACCAGCAGTCAAATCTGTCTTGAAAATCTGTCCCTGTGATTAATGTATGCAAACTTCTCATCGGCACAATAAAATCAAAAGTGAAACCGACCTGAATAGTTTCGAGATGGAGGGTTGACATTAGTCGCTGCGGATCGAGTTTTCGCTTTGCGAGATGACGGCTGCCGGCGTTGCTGTCGATAAGCTCTGGTCCCGGCGGCCTCTGGGGTTTTCTTCCAGTGGTAATAAAACGTGATCAACTCTCCCTGATGGCAAACATGATTATTATTAAAACATTGTAATCATTATTCACATACCAGTAACAAAGGGAAAACATGTTATATATGCCAAGAAACTAATCAAAACTACACACTTACAGTCTTCTTGCTGGGGAGAAAGTCTTTCCGGATGCGAAAGAAATTCTTTCCGTACTGCCTCAGACCTTTGATGAAGCGTTTCTGAAAGACAAACGGGAAAAAATGAGAAATTAAATCAATTTTCTCAATGAATCACTTAGGAAGTATCTTAATTAAGATTATTGATCAATTAATAGTTTATGAAATGTCTGTAGGGTTGAAGGAAGGCTGGTGCCCATCTTGGGTGAGAGCCAGGCTTTAGTTTGGACAGGATGCCAGTTCATCAAGGGGACACACAGAGAAACAAAGGACAAGCAACCATGCACGCACGCACGCACGCACCTTAGGACAGTTCAGATCTATCAACCTCACAGTGGTGTTTTTTAGCAGAGTTGGAAAACTGGAGGACCCGGAGAGAACCCATGCATGCACATAGAGAACAAGTATGCTCCATGAAAAAAGTCGCCAGGCTGGGATTCAAGCCCAAGACTTTCTCACTGCAAGAAAATCTCTCGAATTGAACCATTTCAAAGAGTTGTCTCACCACATCATCTTCTGACCAGGATTTTTCAATCAGTTTGGGCAGAGGCCTCTTGACCAGACGCTGCAGAGCTTTGGCTGCATCATAATGGCTTGCATGGAGCTAAAATTGAGATGGGAAAACTGTCAACATATTTTTTGCATATTTGCACTGAAATTGCATCATTTACTCAAAGTCACACAATACAAATTTTGCTCCGCACCATGTTGAGAGCGTTCAGCGTGGTATCATCACGGGAAGCTGCCAAACATCCATCCTCTGTGGATCCGCCATCACACATTCCTGCAAATGCTGCCATGCTCCTAAAAAAGGGCCAAAGTCATGAAATATTGTGCGAAATGCGTTATTGAGAATATGTTTTAATTAATAAGCTTATAGTTTAATGTGCTTTGGAAACAAAGATGTATGTTTCCAGTATTACGTTGAACATAAAGCAATAAAGGTGCACGGAGGGCGACTGACCTGGCTGCTCTCAGGTACATGAGAAGGTCACAGTCATTGACTCCAGGTGTCCACATGAGCTCCTCATTGTCCGTCTGGGTCTGTGCACTAGGTGCTGGCCGCGGCTGCAGCTCTGGGAGCTTAGCCTGCAGGACAAACAAAGAGGGAACTGAAGGAGCTCCGACACTTCTAAGCAAATAAAACTAAAAACCAACATTATTTGACGTTTCAACAATAAACGGAAAACTTGGGAAGGCGTTACTGGAACAAATTCCGAGATTGTGCCTGACTGTATTGAATAAAAATGATACAAAAGAAGCTCATTACTCTCGCTTGCGTCCAGCTCTTTCAGTCATTAACTATTCCTCATGGCCATAGATATGGGTCAGCACCAAAGTGCTCAGAGGAAGCTAAGGAAATAACTAAGGAAAAATGCAGACTCAAAACATCAAGACCCCATCTGAGACTGGAACCTAGCATCATCTTACTGGGAGGGAGCAGCGCTAGTGGCTGCTACTATGTGTTGCATAATGGGTTTCTTAATGGATAATAGATTCCATAAGATGCTGAAGATATTTATGGTAGTTGCCTTGTGGTGCAAATGTATCATTATCATTTAAAGCACATCGGTCAAGAGGCTGAAGGTAACTCTGGAGGATCTACAGTGATACACAGCTTAGGTGGGAAGAGCTGTTGACAGAACAACTACTAATCTTTCATTGCACAAACCATGTCATAATGGAAGTGTGGCAAGAAGAAAGACAGTGTTCAAAGAAAACCACAGGAAGTCATGTTTACCACAAAACAAGTAAGGAAACAAAGCAAAAATGTGCAAGAGTGAAACCAACCTTTTGGCACACATGCATAATGTTATGAGTTATGAAAAACTAACACTGCACATCACCCTGAACAAGCTGTGAAACATGGTAATGGAGGCATCATGCTGTTAAGATATATATTTTTTCTTATTACTTCTGAAGGGAAAGGGAAATGGACTGAGCCAAATGCCAGGCTATCCCACAGGAAATCTCCGCGAGGTAAAACAACATGACAACAGACCCGGATATACAGCCAAAGCCACAATGTCAAAACATTTTCATGTCTGCATTAATAAGCTCTGACCTAAATCAATTTGAGAAAATGTTAGTAGACTTAAAAATTGTTGTTCATGGATGGATGATCTCCAAATAACCTGATATTATTTTGGAAAGAAAAAAATGGGCAAAAGTTTGGCATGTGCAAAGCTGCAGGAGACACAACCCAAAAGAGTTGCTGCTGTAATTGCACGGAAAAGTAAATGTGCAAAAGACTGACTCAAGAAGGGGCGGCATGCAAATGCACTCCGCACTTTTTAGATTTATTTGTGAAAAATGATTGAAAGTCCACTTCCTTTGTGGTCTGCCCAACAAAATATGCAACAGTTTATGGTTGCAATGTTACAAAATGTGGTGGGGGAAAAAAAATCCAGTTTTTGAAATGTACAGTATGATACATGTCAATGATAAAATGTGAGCAGATTGCTGCTTTTAAAGCTTTTCAACAATGAATGCACCTGCAAATGAGGCCTCAAAGGCTATTTTTAAATAATCTTACACCTGAAATACTTTAAATCATTTTCTTACAACCACTCAATAAGCATTTACAGTTACCTGGTGACTTGGTCCCACTCTTATTTCACCTTGTGTGCTGTTCAGGCTCCTGAAATAAAACAAAATTCAACTTACAACAGCATTTTGAAGTATATAAAAGGATTTCTATGTAAATGAAACTGAGTGAAAGCATATCTATCGTTACAGTACAGTCAATTATTATACAGTATATGCAGGCAAACAGTATGATCTAATATGCTTCCTGTATCATCTGAGGCTTTCCTCACATCGCCTGGCACTGATTTCAGCTACAGATCATCATCCCGCCCCTCGCTCCTGTGATCCAATCTCAGCTCACAGTTTCTTCTATTACATGAATGAAATCCGACTCCACAGCGGCTGCAAAACACTGTCAATCAATCACGCATAAGCTGCTAATTTTTACGGTCACCATTACGAGAACAGTGTGTGCTGTTCGCAGATCTTAACAAGTTGGCAGTAAAGCACGCTGTGTCTACCTGTTTAGTAAAAAAAAACGGCAGCTAAAGTGTGCTATCGGTAATAAACCGTAAAGGTTAGCATCCACAAGACGTTAATGTACATTAGCAACGAGCTGCACAGATAGGCGCTTAGCCTCAGGGTGAATTAAACAGCTGGTTCACTAAATGTTTAAACAAGTGCTCAGTAACAGAATAATTTAAATTATGCCTGGGGATACAAGTGTTAGCCACATTAAAGCGAGCAAAGAGGCGTTTTCCCAGCGGGAGCCGCTAGCTGCTAACGAGGTAACATCTAGCTTGTTAGCCACACACGAACTTCGTGACCACTGACACTCCGGCTATTAAACACGAACGGCCCTCAAAGTAACGCCGCCGGACACGAAAAGAAGCATTTAACACACACTGACCACAAGCGCAACGCGAATGACAAGTTATTGAAGTTACCTTCGCGGACTGAACAGGTCGTCCATGTCGACGGATGTTTGGTTGGCTGTGGCTTGTTGACACTACGCAGCACAGTGGGCGAGACACACACACGCATACACACCAACTGTGCGAATCCCCTATTACATGGCAATTCAAAATGGAGGCGGTGTAGTGTAGAGACTCGCTCTATTTTTTCAGTGCAGTGACCTCAACAGCCACAGCGTAGCGTTCACATTTTAATCTGGATGTACATTACTGAGCATGTGCCGCAGACACGCTGGGCTTCATCAACACTTACTGCTGCTGTTGCTGCACAGTCAGCCATGAATCTTAACAGCTTTATCATACTGTGTGTGCACTGTTGCGGTCATTAACACTGTTATGCAAGACATTCCTTTCGCGAATACGACTGTCCCTCTTAATAATGTAAGAACTGCTGCTGGCATCTTATTACCCTTTATTGGTTTTCAAAAGAAACATTTTTATTAAAACCAAAAAAAAAAAAAGGAAAATGAGCATTAGAACTTATTTGAATTTTAAAGTTTGGGAAGACCCATGAATATTTAAAATGCGCAAAATTTGCGTTGTGACGGCGCTACCTGATATGGGGTTGGAGGTGTTCCAAACTGCGGCCCCTGGGGTCCATTGTGAACCCAGGACTGATTTTTTTACGGCCTCCCGAATGGCATTATGGGTCTAATTTGGCCCTGCACCGAAGCTGGTTGACGGATGGTATTTAATTAGGGCAAACTTGAGACAAAAAAAAGTTAGGCACAACACAAAATATTCATCTTTTCATAACCAGCCTTTTAGCGTGTTTTTATTAAATCCCAAACTTGTGGAGGGCATAACTAGTATTAACATTGGAGTCCATAAACTCTTAACTCTTCTAGGTGGTATAGATCTTTTTAAGCACACTGGCTGTTGTAATCTCCCTTTCTTTTTCAGCCAGGCTTGTTTTTTTTAAATTTGCTTTCTTAAATGCTGCCTTGCAGGTCCTGACAAGCAGGATAATCAACTTGACTGGGAACAACCCATTGTGTTTCCTGACAATATTTTTTTGGCCTATGAGCTGGGTTCATTCATCACGCATAGATGAATAAATATTATGGTGTGGTTATTTTCTTTAGTATAGATTTTTTTTCTTGTCTTTCTCTTTCACCAGCAGAGGATCCCATTGGCTAAATTCAGCTGCGATCTCTCTCTAGCTTTGTCACACTCCTTCACTGACTTAGTGTGATTTGAAAATAAGCTCATGGTAATACTGACAATAGTTTGTAAATCACTGCAACTTTGACATGTTAAATCATATTCATTTGGTACTTATTGTAATTTAGTCAAAACCTATACCTATTTTGCCGATTGTAAGACATTTCTCACTTTTTTATGCCATTAGGTTCAGAAAGATGATGAGATCTTGCTTTTACACTCATTCATTTGTGGATTTACAGCAGTGCTTGGGTTTGTCATGCTTGACCCACTGTGGATCAACCACCTGCTCTAAGACAGTTGGGCACTTTTTTGCATTCAGAAAGACTTATAGTCAACTCACTATCACTATCTGCAAAACAACTAACAGCCACTGAACTTCAGCCTCTGCGATTGATTGTTGGTGTGAGACTCTGATTGGCTGTATCATGTCACTCTGCAAAACAGTCTGAATTTAAACCAAACTCAATGTAAACTCCAACTCAACTCCAGTTTGAACTTTAACTACTTAGTACTTTCTCATGCAAAGAACCAAAGTTGGTGTAAGATCTAAGAAAACTCTCCTTTAAGTAAAAAAAAAAAAAAAGCCTTAACATCAGAAAGGCTCACAAAAGTGACTTGATAGCATAACTTACCGTATATTACTGTTTCCTCCCTCAATTTTCTACCTCCCTCCATTTAAGACCATCAGCAAACATGTTTTCTCCAGTTAACAGTTAGCAGGTATGAACAGGGAGAACAGAAAGGTCTTAATCTGGGATTTAAATTCTGGGCTCCAACATGCATTGAAAACCTCCATGACAAAAAGAGAAAAATGACACAAAATAATTAATAATTTAATGGTATTTTTTTCGCTAACAAAACTTTATTATCTTCATCTCCAAAGTGCAGGTGCTTGTTGTGAAAACAATATTGTACTACAATCAGATCTATTATTTTCGTCACCAGAGCTCATGGCTGACATGGCTGGTAGTTTTTACTTACTGAGAGAAGGACTTCTGCACATCTAATTGTTAAACTGAAGCGTTCACACACATTTTTGCATTCACCAGTAAAAATGTCTCATTCACTCAATCACAGGATTCCTGAAGTTTTTCCCAGCAAACTGCGCCTTGTCCCCCAACTCCTCCTCGATTCTGCCAGAGAGAGGGGGAAAAAAGCAGGGTGTTTCAATTCAGCAAACATTAAAACATTTCTGAACTGGCAGTTCAAACTGCAGTTTTAGATATTCTAAATGATACAATAGAGTATTTTTCAAAAAAATATTTATTGCTCTTTAACTTTTATAGTGTCATAATACAAATGTAAAATTTAGTGTTTTTTGTATTTAATGTAACAGACCAACTGGCAGAGAGACTACAATTATAGTTAGTGGGTCACACTTGCAAACACTTTTGCAAGGTATTGTATTTAGAAGGTTTTCAGTCTAATTCTAGTTTATTGTAGTTGTAAGCAATTATTACTACAAAAGAAGAGAGTGAAATAGGTTATTTTGACCAAATGACAGAAATTATTAAGTGTTTCAATGAAACTAAAGCTCACCTCAGGATCTGGTTGTATTTAGCCAAGCGCTCAGAACGACAAGGAGCCCCCGTCTTGATCTGGATATGATAAAAACATTTAGTTTTTGTTTCCCAGACACGTGATTGACTGCTGGCGACCAGCTTCAAGTCTGTAACTTATTATCCACTCCAAAAAGGTGAAAGTTCATATTATCTGCTTGCATGAATACATGTTTATTTAAAGCCTGAACATTGCTCTGTATATTACCTGTCCTGTGCACAGTCCAACCACCAGATCGGCTATGAAGGTGTCCTCAGTTTCCCCGGAGCGGTGGCTCACCATCACACCCCAGCCACTCTCCTGGGCCATCTTACACCTGCAGGGCGCAGACACATTTCACTGGAGTGTCACCATCATACTGGTAACTGTGGGGTGAACTGATGTCGACTTACGCCTTCATTGACTCTGTAACTGTTCCAATCTGATTGACTTTGAGCAGCAGACAGTTGCAGGCCTTTTCCTCCACCGCCTTGCAGATGCGGCTGGGATTCGTTACAGTTAAATCGTCTCCGACAACCTGGATGTCTGAACTCTCTGTGAAGTTGGTCCAGGCCGCCCAGTCGTCCTGGTCGAATGGATCCTCAATGGACACCACTGAATAAATGGTTAAACAGGTTTTCATTAGACACATAGTGTGTGATAGTACAAATAACACCCCATAAGCTTTTGAAACCTATTTCAATGTTAAAATTCAGGCTTTTTGTCACATGGAGCTGAATCACCTCAATTAGTTTCAGTGCTGCTAAAATATATAATGACTTCTAAATTAGCCAGTCAAGAAGTGTGCCTAGGTGTTTTAGCTTCCCAAGCTGCATTTTCTTCCTAATATTTTATGAACTAATAAAAGAAAAATCTTCAAATAGGTAAGTTTTCTTTAAATAATTTGATTTTAAGTTCCACAGAAAATCAGCAAATGGATACATTCTTAATAATAAATATGCTAGGGTCCACGGTAGGCCAGAAAGTTAAAATTTGACCTGATCTAACGAACACCTTCCACTGTCCCCTACACGGCCTGTAGAAAACTCTACCAGGTAACCTCTGAAGTTGTCTGGTTGCAGTGGATTTTCTGTAGGGGTATCAAAGCAAAGTGGGCTAAAAATGAATGCATGACACACTTTTGAGGTCCTCGTTTCCTAGTTATGCGATAATTTGCATTTGTGCGTCACATAAAATCACCTTTAAACACAATAGAGTTTGTAATTGTAACATGACAAAAGAGAAAATGTTCAAGGGGCATGAACAGATTGTATAGCACCGTTTATCCTCAATCATCTTGTAGTTAAATAATTAATTGCGTCCTAGTCTCTTCCTGAAAAATCAATGTGTAAAAACTTGCAAACCTGGATAATCCTTCACAAAGCTCCTGTAGAGATCAGCCAGCTCATCTGGGGAGATGTAGCGGCTCGGGTCGTCAGGCGACTTGAAGTCCAGGTCGTATTTTCCGTCCCGGTAGAACTCGGACGCAGCTACGTCCATGCCGATCACGACCTCCTCTGTGTACCCAGCTTTAGCAATGGCCTCTTTCAGGAGCTCCAGAGCTTCAGGGTTTCACAGCCAGCGCAAGCACATATGGAAAAATGAAACATTTCACTGTCAACATGCTTTTGTGACTTTTCTGTTGCTTTTTGCTATTAAAATGACAAATGTGAGGGGTGTGCTGTAGTGGTGCTGGGGTTAAGCACAACCCACATATGGAGGCCTTAGTCCTTGACGCAGCTGTCGCAGGTTTGATTCCCGGCCTGGGTGACCTTTGCTGCATGTTTTCCCCTTCTCTCATTACCCACTTTCCTGTCAATCAACTATCAAATAAAGGCCACTAGAGCCAATAAAATCTAAAAAAAAAAAAAAAAGAAACGTGATCATGCAAGTCTTCAGGGAACTGATTTGTATGTATGTAGACCTATGTTAGTCGCATGTTTCTGTAGTTGCACTTTTTCAGAAGCTTGTTGGGATGGCATCAACAGTAAGAATGCCCACCCTCCTTGTTTTCCAATATGTTTGGAGCAAAGCCGCCTTCGTCGCCCACATTCGTGGCATCCTGTCCATATTTCTTCTTGATGACATTTTTCAGGTTGTGGTAAACCTCTGCTCCGATACGCATGGCTTCCTTGAAGGTGCTGGCACCGATGGGCAGGATCATGAACTCCTGCATGGCGAGCTTGTTACCAGCGTGAGAGCCGCCATTGATCACATTGAAGGCCTGATGGTGGCGGAAAACAGAAGAGACACGAAGCCTGTAGTTAACTGAACTAGAGGAACCCTGTGAGTGTGCATTTGCTGTTTAATGAAAAGTCTCACCGGCACAGGCAAGATGACCTCAGGGTTACCTGCCAGGTCAGCAATGTGGCGGTAGAGGGGAACGCCTTTTTCTGCAGCGCCAGCTTTGCAAACAGCCAGAGAAACACCGAGGATGGCGTTCGCACCAAATTTGGCTACAATAAATGAAAATATTAGTGAAAGCTTAGCAGTAAGACAACAAAATACACACATTTTATGCACACGAGATTCCAGCTAAAATTGAACCAGACATTGAAGATAGCTATAGGTGAAGTTACATAGAGATGGTTTCTTACATTTGTTCTCGGTGCCGTCCAAATCGATCATCATCTGGTCAATTTTCTCTTGGTCAACCACAGAAACATCCTGAGGAAACAGGAAGTGTCACACATCTGATTTCCATCAGTGAAGACAAATTAACACTGGGAACATAACTGCTGTCTTACCTCACTGACCAGTGCAGGGGCAATAGTTGAATTAATGTGTTCGACAGCCTGGGAGACGCCTGTAATGAGGAGTTAGTTATGCTCTCACTGCATAATGCACAAGTCACTCAAAGGGACAAACTACAGAACACATTACACCTTTAATGCTCCTAATTTGCACCAAATTTATGAGTGACAATGTTAATCAGAGTAAAAAAAAATCCACCCTGTTTTGATGCCAGAGCTGATCCAATGTTGTATATTAAAATAATTTGATTTGGGGGCCTTCCAGCTAGCATCAACTACTACAGCTTGACTAAAGGTGCATTCCCACTGCAGGAACGTGTAAAAGAACCAAGGTATAAGAAAATATTTTAAAAAGATAGAAAGTCTTTACTGTCCAACTACATGGAATAAAGTGAAACATTTTCAGCATCAAGAATTCTTCCTTGATAACCAACTAATTTATTTTTGTACAAAATACAGTTACAGTGCAACTAGGGGGCCTCCTGTTGGTTTGGAGGGTTTATTATGCCTTCGATCGTCTGATTAATGTCATATCTTGCTCTCCATTCACCACATGAATGAGAGGGAGCACACAGATACATGAAAGAGATGTAAATTTTTAAACTATGAGGGAAATAAAGCCTGTTAACATTTTAGGTAAAGGCACAAATTCAGCATGCTGTTTCCAGCATTGAACAACAATAATGACACACAGACCTTTCCCCAGGAAGCGAGACTTGTCATTGTCTCTCAGCTCCAGAGCTTCATAGATCCCAGTAGAAGCACCGCTGGGAACAGCAGCCCGAAACAGACCTGGAAATCATCCAGAGGCACAAGAACACCAAACACAATGAGTAAACAACTCAAAAAAGCTACATTTCCCCCCCAGAAGATTTAAATTTTTAACTGAGCCACACTGTTACTGTATTCAAGTTTAGCAGGAGGATGCTACATGGTAATGGTGGTGACAGTACAATGTGCATAAAGTGTGCAAAAGCAGCAATATAATATAAAGTCAGGTTGCTGCTTAACAAGTTTCTGGACAATTGTTTAGTTTCCAGAAACAGACAGATGTTCAGTCATTGTTCTCAGATTTCTTTGCAAACACTGCTACAGGCTGAAAGTGTGTAGCACAAAGGCAACATTTACCAATTTCTCCTGAAAGTTTTGCAAGCAGTTTGTTGGTAAAGCAATTAAAGTGCTTTGGGGAGTTCACGTAAATGATGTTTGAGAAATTGGAAGACAGCCAGAGTTCAATTATAGTTTATCATTATAAGAACACATTGTCAATTCAATTTACATCCCGATATCCAGGAACAGAAACATATTGAAGTCAAGTGTACAGGCCTACCTTTGTCAGTGTAGAGATCAACCTCCACTGTGGGGTTTCCACGAGAATCAAAGATCTCTCTGGAGTGGATCTTAATAATAGACATGGTGCACACCTGAAGATGAGACACAGGTACACTTGTTAATACTGAAACAAGCAAACAAAAAGATTTAAATGAAATATTAATTACTGAACCTCTTCCTCTAGCTGGAGTACTCAAAAATATCCTGACCTAGCTGCAAGCTTAGGAGAGACAACAGACAAACTGCCGCTTTAATTGGATTAGGCTTGTTCAGCTGATGAGTCACATGGATGGCAGGATAATGAACTTAGCCCATCTGCCAGAGAACTGGAGACTGTGAAAGGGCGTAGTTGCTTTTAGAAAGCTTGGGTTTATAGCTCTGAATTTCAGCCATGTCATCATGAAAGTTTAAAACAGAACTCCTGTAACTCTATAGCCACTCTGCAAATAATATATCATGATATCTGTTTTCGCTATATCTCTGCAAACAGAGGAAAAACTACAAGATGCAATTCATGGTGAGCTTTGATCAAATTTTTGTTCACAAAGCTGCAGGAAAAAAAAGATCTGGCATTGAACTGCTGCAGATATGGAATTTCAACTGATGTCTGTCAAAAAAAACATTTTCCAACAAAAAGTGAAAGACATTTTTGGTTTTCCGGGTCTACATTATGAACAGGTCACTTTTACAAAAACAGCTTTCAATAAGTTACACGAATCATGCTCTGAAAACCAGAAGCAGCAGAGTAATTATGCTCCGCACCTAAATATCTGGCTAAAATCCTGGCAGGGTGCAGCGGGAAAGAGCAACACATGTATGGAGGCCTTAGTCCTCCACGCTGTCTGGGGTTCGAGTCTGACCAACGACCTTTATCACGTCTTCCCCGTCTCTCATAACCCACCTTTTTGTCAGACAACTGCAAAATAAAGGCCGCTGGAGTCAACAAAACATTAAAAAATAATTTTACATATGGAACGGGTCAGAAAAGATGTAGCAAATGGGGATGGTCCTTAATTATGCAGTTTCAGAAACTTTATGTATTTAATCTGTATTATGAACTAAATAATTTCACACAGACAAGAAGCAGGTTCATTACCAAAACCATTATTTCATTACTATACAAGTATAAGGTGACATTTACTGGCAAAGGTTACATAACATTATGTTGCAAATGCAATAATTCAAGAAAACACACTGCTAGTAAGTATGTAAAAAAAACCATGCAGTGACATTGAATTGATTTATAAGATTTATATGTTCTGCTTCACATATTAGTGTTTCATACTTATATAGCTTAATGAGGTAAAATGGGTACCGTTTTAAAAAAATGACACTGTTGCAAGTATTTCTCTAAGAGGATCGTATGTCTGTGGTGTTACAGGTAAAAAAACAACAACAAAAAAGAACAAGTATACATTTTATGAGTTCAAAAGGATATAGAAGTTTTTCAAAAAATAAGAGTGGCATGCATTTGCATTTTTCTCCTTTTACTCTGATGTCACAAAATAAAATCCAGAGAAACAATCCAGAGACTTCCAAAGTAATTTAATGAGGCTTTAGGAGGATAACCAGCTTCACCTGGATAACATATTTGCTTTTAAATTGAAATACAAGAAATTCATTCTGCACACTTAATCGGCCTTTGAGCAGAGGAGCAACAGGGGACTTGAGCTTTTGGCAGCAGCAGAAACAGAGCCACATTCTTTTCTTCTTCTCTGCCTTGAGATACAATCTCAGCTCTTGTGGTCTGCAGCTTTGGACAGGAACCCACTTCCTCTGATGTTTGCTGCAGAGGTATTTTGGAGGAGAAAAAGTAGCCAACAACAAAGAGAGCTTTGTGTCAACTGGCTTTGGTCGCTATATCTGTACATATTTTCTTAGTTACGAGCAGACCTGGATAAACGTTTTGCCTCCTCGCCCTCTGACCAGGTTTAGTGGGAAATAATGAAAAGTTACAATTTGTGATTAAACGTAGGACTTATCTGCGGCTCTCAACCGTTTGATAGCTGAAGATAGGCACCAGCACCCCTCCTGACCCCAATGGGATAAGGGTGTAAAACAATGGATGGATGGATTAATGGACATAGGACTTATTTACAGTGTTTTACAACAGTAGTGAATATGATTATCGATAACCGCACCTTCATGATATAATTTGTCTGGTATTATTATTTTTAGATTACCTTACTGTTATTTGTAATCTAAAATATAATGTGAACGTCATACCTGCCTTAAAAATGTGTCTGTAGTACGATAAACATTAACCTGCACAGATACCAAACACATACGCTCTCTATTTGGAGTCTATGTTAACTTAAAATAATCAAGACCTTATTTTGATCTCTGAGAAAATGAGAAGTAATGGAAATTTACTCACTTATATCAGCATATAAACTCACACACGGACAAAATTATTAGTATTAAAGACCAAAAACCCTACAATGGAATAACTTAAAACCGACTAAAGAAATATAGAAAAATTTATTCTGTTGAAATGTCTGATCTACTTTTATCAGTTTTTAGTTTTTTTTCTGTTGTTTTGTTTTTATTATTTTTGTCAGACTCAAGTTAATTAATTGACCATTGTGGGTTTTTCATTTATTAACACAGAGGTACCTGCAAGTTTTCCCATGTGTGTCTTGGTTTAAGTGGTTTGTCCAGTTATATACACCATATATGGTGTATATGAGAATTTTATTTGTGTTCTGCTTCTGATACACTCATACAGTAAGATCCTTCATATTGTTTGTAGCCTCTCTTCAAATGATGGATTTAGTAAAATAAGCAAATGTGAGGAAAATCAAACTTAAACAGCTAAGCTTTATCAGGTTCATTATATGGTTCATTAAATTTGACAATATGTGTGAACTCAAGAGACTGAATGTTGAAACTGAATGCGTCTTTTCTCAGACGCATTCAGTGAGGGAAGCCTCTTCGTTTCCCATCTCCCTCGACATCCCTGGGAGATCATCCGCAGGCTGGGCGCTCGTCTTGAGGCGCTGGGAAAAGTAGGCAGCAACACAAAAAAACTGAAGGTTTAACATTGTAAATGTTTTGATAAAATATGAAATATCAACTGCTAACCTCCCAAATGGTTCCTTTTCCTTTGGCTAGTTTCCACACCATGTTGAGTGGGATCATAGACAACGAAGACAAGGACAAAAACCAGCCAATGCAATAAGCCCACCATGGATACACATATGAATTGTTGAACTTCATCGGGGTGTATCTCAGGAGCAAGAATACAAAGGATCCCTTTAAAGGAACATGAAAAAGAGAGAACACTGTGGGATCAAATCTAAACTTATCACGTGGAACCAGAGACTCTGTAAAGTTACTTACAAAGCACAAGAGAGGGATGGCATACAGCCAGCAGTACTTGATAAGTGGCAGAGGTTTGTACCCAATCATGTCTTTGATGTTGTCAGAGAACCGTCCAGCTCCTGTAGGAGAGAGAGAGAGGGAAAGAGGGAGAGAGACAGAGACTGCTTTACTGTTGAGTGGAAAAGATAATGATGTGTGTAAATGGATCTATGTATTCCCACCTAAAACAAGAAGTTTCGAAGGTTGCGAAATAAAATAAACTTTTTTTTAAATCATTTTTTTCACTTTGAACATTATTAATTTCTTTTTATCACCTCTCTCACCACTTCCTTCACCTCACATGGCAGAAAGACCCACTAAGGTGCTCATCTTTTTTTATCTGCTTTTTTATTTCAGTTGTTTCTCTGAGTGTATATTTGGCTGAGTTTAGGTGAGAAACTGTTTTTTTTTATCGAAGCGTCCTGGTTTATAAAGATAAACACGTATGCCTTACCTCAATGACATGTTCTCTTTTCTTTCCCATTTTGAGCAGTGGCAACTCCTCCAAGGGAAAAGGCGGGTCGTGGCTTACAAGCTAAACGGTCTCAGACCTTCTAAAAAAAACCTAATAAAATGAACTATAAATTGAAAAAACATTTATAGCGTCATTCATCCTCAGTTTTTGTTTTCCTAGAAACATTTTTTAAGGTAGGATTTTTTTAACACCCACTTTTTTGAGTGAAAATATGGATCTGCACAAGCTTTTTAGATATCTTTGGCAAGAATGTCGGTATAAGTCTGATAGTAAATTTTTCAATATCAAATTTAAAATAAAAACACTGAACACTTCAACCTAAAATAAGCCTGACTGCTAGGCTAAGGGACATTTTCCTGGAATTGAAAAACCTTTTTTTTAAGCCCTTTCTCACGTTTCTCTGATGTTATTTTGATTTCCTCTTGAAGTCACGCTCCTTTTTGTTTAGTAAATCAGATGTACATTTTTAGAGGATAACTGCATCATGGTTGGGTAAAACAATGTAAGTGTATGCTAGTTGGCTAACATAACATGACAGCTGTTTCTTACCATAAATCCATCCAATAATCACTGACTGGAAGATTGCCATCATCAGAAGTGTGGGTCCGCTGCACACATAGTGATCAAAGATCTGCAGAATGTAAATTCCTGCCTGAAATCAAAATGTTTAATCAGTTATATGAGGCTAGGTTATTTGATGGCATATCCAAACTCTGAAACGGTTATTATTTATGAGGACCAAGTTTTCTAATAAGACACCTGATTGGTCCAGAAAACAGTCAAAACTGTTTCTTTTAGGCTCACCTCTGACACTAAAAAAAGGCCAAACATAAAGCCACAGGAACAGATCAGCAACAGCAGAAGCTCTCTGCGGTATCCTTTCCTGATCCTGGAAGGACAGACATCTGATAATGAGGTAATGATGCTTTCCAACCCAACAAACTAAAAAAGGGGAGAGTCACACAGAGAGGAGTTACACTGAGGATGTATTTTATGACACACTTACATTTTTTAAAATAAATTTAAGATCTTGCTATTGACCTGACTGTCGACTCCTAAAAAGATAATTATGGAGAAAAAGCACAAGGACCAGAATTGAGGCCAAGGCAGGAGAGTTACAGCTTGTGGGTAGACTATAAAGACAAGTCCGGGACCTGCAAAATAAACCACAAAGGAAATGGTTTATTTAGTTTCTAGTATTGTGGGGCTGATGCTAAAAGCATGGCGGTACTCAAGCAAAAACCAGATTTACATCTGTACCTGATTCAGCAACAGCGGAAATGTCGACACCCTGCTTTTGTGACATGTAGCCCAGAATTGAGAAAACAGCAAATCCAGATAAAAAACTGCTTCCACTGTTTACCAAACAAAGATAGAAGGAGTCTCTGCAAAAAGAAAGACAGAAGCAACTTGTATCATGTAAGACACAAATTGTAAACAGTCTGGCAACCATGTCATAAGTGATGTCATTTAGTTGTAGTTCGTATAAAGTTGGGATTTGAACTTAGGACCTCCTTCCTTCAAGGCAACAGAATAAACAACTGTGGAATTGCTGTAGGAATAAACAATTATCTTTTCTGGCAAAAACCTAGGACCATAAAGACTCCTCTAAGGTGCTCACCTGTAACAGTCGTTGTTATACTTGTTGTAGCTCCCGAGAGTGGTCAAAAATCCCAAGCACAGAGCAAATGAATAAAACATTTGTGTTCCAGCATCCAGCCAGACCTATGAGACAGTCAGAGCAAGTTTGTCCAATTACACTCAAAATTAATTAAAAGGACGTGCAAAGCGGGCTGCTTGAGTCAGGGTACCTGCGGATCAGCGAGCCGTGCAGGATTGGGGTACAAATAGTACTTTATACCATGGAAAGCTCCTGGAAGAGTCACTCCTCTGACTAACAGCAATACTAACAAGAAGAGGGGGAATGTAGCTGTGAAGTAGGTCGCCTGCATAAAATAATTAAAAAAAGTCATCCATCCTGTTAGCAAGATAAACTTACAAACATTGGCTGGAAAAAGCAGTTGTGTTGGCCTCCACGTCTGTCTAATTGCTGCCTTTCCAGGAGGTAGTCATGCACCTTCTCCTCCATGATAAGACTTCATTTATCTCCAGTACATAGTTGATGGTTATCATAAAATCCTTTCTAAACCAGCTAAAAAAAAACACACCCTGCATTGCAGAGCTTCCCGGAGAAAGAGAAGACTCAATTTACTTCATATAAGTGAAACCAAACTGACATTAATTAGTGATAGTTTTAATTTATATGTTCATGTGAATAAGTAAGGGAGACAATGAAAATGCAATAAAACAGGCTAAAAGCACTGGTTACTTTATTGAATCTAGATTATTTTTTCCTTTGAGTTATACCATACCATACCATACCATACCATACCATACCATACCATACCATACCATACCATACAAACTTTATTTATAAAGCACTTTAAAACAACCACAGCTGATACAAAGTTCTGTACATTAAAACACAACATAATTAAAAAAAAATAAAAATAAAAATAAAAATAAAAGCTCTTACAGTTTAAAAACAAAAAAACATACAATTTAAAACTAGATCCCGCTGGAGTTGAAAGCCAAGTAAAATAGATGGGTTTTAAGACGAGCTTTAAAAGTGGACAGTGAAAGGGCCTCTCTAACGTGCAAAGGCAAGTCTTTCCACAACTTAGGACCCAGGACAGAGAAAGCCCTGTCCCCTCTGAGCTTCCTTCTTGATCTCGGTTCCTCCAAGAGCAGCTGATCTGCGGACCTGAGAGACCGATAAGGTTTGTAGGGGTGAAGAAGCTCAGAGAGGTAAGCCGGGGCAAGATTATGCAGTGATTTAAAAACGAACATAATAATTTTAAAATTAATCCTAAAATATACAGGCAGCCAGTGAAGTGAGGCCAGGACAGGGGTCACATGCTCTCTCTTTCGACTTCCTGTCAAAAGTCGTGCAGCAGCTTTCTGAACCAGCTGCAGACGTGGTTCTGCAGCTGCACGTCTGCAGCTGCTCCCAGCTGCAGACGTGAGAGCAGCGACTGACTGACTCCCAGATATAGTGAGTTACAGTAATCCAGTCGAGTCGAAATAAAAGCGTGGATCACTGTTTGAAAATGCTCCCTGGAAAGAAAAGATCTCACTGATGCCAGGCGCCTTAAATGATAAAAACTGGACTTAACCACGGCTCTGATTTGGCTGTCCAATTTGAAATCACTGTCCACCTTAAAATCAAGATCTGTAATAACAGGTTTAAAATAAACCTCCAAAGGTCCCAGGGCAACAGAGGAGGACTCACAGGAGCCTCTGGGTCCAAACACCATCACCTCTGTTTTCTTTTCATTAAAATTTAAAAAGTTCAAGGCCAACCCAGCTTTAATATCACCTAGACATGCCAGGAGATGTTTGATGGAATGGACAAGCAAACCACCACAAACAATCACAAAAGATGATTCTTACATCCGTCCATCCCTCCAGTGTAATTCTGGTTTTACCTTTCCAGTGGATCTCACTCCCTTCCAAACACAGAAGTAGCAGACAGTCCAGGACAGAAGAAGGCACAAAGAAAGGTCCCATCGTATGCTTCCCAAGGTCTCTATACCAGTGGAAATATTTAAAACCCGCCGCCTATGACATTAGACGCACTGTAAGGCCATGTACAGAATTGTTTTTAAAATTGTATTTTTTTAGCACAATACATTTTTACTCATGAATAAAATGAGAGCTACATTAACAAGCTTCCCTGTCTAAGACAATAAAAATGCAATTACTTTTCAACAATAATATATTATAGTTGTCATTGTTTTTCTTCAAACGAATATTTAAGGGGGCAAATACTGTATAAAATAAAAAAATAAAAAATAAAATAAAATAAATATGCATTTTATGAATCTAAAT
>NW_006799941.1:6070975-6073985 GCF_000485575.1 Poecilia formosa | reverse complement strand
TTTTAAGAATCTAAATCTAATCAGTTTCCCCATATTTTTGCTGATTAGATATAATTTTAAACAAGAGGGAGCCAAGAATCCTTTGAGCGATGAAGAAAGTTTGTCTGTCCAAAAATGTTCCAGGACTTACTGCCAAAACTCCAGAACAGAGGATGACAAAGATGCATTCCTCCCAGTCCAGTTAGCAGAGCCATTATAGTGGTTTATTACCACACAGTTATCTGAAATATATTAAAAAGTTTTAGAAGTGAAATTAATGTGTATTCTGAAAGGATAAACACCGCCATGGGTTTGTCACACAGCAAAACTTCAATGTATTTTATTTGCACTTTATCCAATAGACGAGCACATTTACATCGCTGTGAAGTGGAAGAAAAATAATACTAATACAAAAAATACAAAGTCTAATCTGTGCATATGTATTCAGTCCTCCTGCCTTTTGCAGTGTTCCTGTCAAATTCACTAAACTTTCTGCCTCTCTGAACATCAGATTTTGAGTTTTCCCACTGACGCTCAACTGGATTTGAGAACTTTAACTAGGCCTTCCTAACACATAAACCAAACATGCCTTGATATAAACTGTATTGTGCCTGTTTCTGTGTTTGTGGTCTTGTTCTGCTAGAAAGTTCACCTGTATGTTTTTTTCCCCCCAGGATTGGCATAGATTTAGCTCCCTCCATCTTCGCTATGAACTGTGATGCATCTTCCCAACACATTTCACCTTTGCAATGGTGTGTTATTGGGGGAGATGTTTATACATAGTATTTTGCATGTAACACAAAAGGTTAATATTTAGTCTAATCTGTTCAGGACACCTTCCCTCTTCCAACTCTTACATAAATGATAGTTGTGTGCTGTGCTAGACTAATAAACGTCTCAGGTGTAAATCTCTGCAGCTCCTTCAATGCTACTGTGGATCTTTTGGCTCAGATGTTGGATTAAATCATTCTCTGTGAGATGTTAAAAGCTGATATTGTTTGATAATGTTTCTTATGGGGTTTTTTTCTGTCATAATTCTGTTTATGTTGGACCGTCATATTAAATTCAAACAAAATACGTAAATATTTTTTGTTTGAGTTAACACGACAAAATGTGGAAAACTTCAATGAGGATCAATGCTTTTACATGCATCGTAAGTCTAAACCCTTTAAGGTTTTTTCTTTAACCAGTTACAGTCTTAACAACATGTGTTTTATTGTCATAGTTAATGAATTTACCGGTATTCCACACGTTGTTGCAGCTTGTCCAGGGCAACTCTGTAGAGAACGAAGCGAAGAAGTAGAGGAAAGCCCAGGCCAAAACTACGATGTAGCTGACACTAGCATAAAAAATAATCATCTGACTGGCATATCCCAATCCTAGAAATAACCAATAACATAATTATTGGTTTTTCTTTAGTTTACTGCATTTCATTTTAATTATTACAGTGTTTGTGAGCTTACTTACCTTCAAATAAGGGGCAGACCTTTCTCCAGCACATGATTCCCCCCTGACTGGTGTACTGACCCAGTGATGTTTCCAGTATGAACATGGGAATTCCACAGGTAACAAGAAAAAGTCCGTAAGGAATGAAGAATGCCCCTGAAAATGCCAACAAATATTAATAAAAGCTGTGAACATTGTTATGTCTTGTTATTGCATGTAAAGGACAGCAGGGGGAGCTCTGACTATGGGTAAGAAGACATGCGGTATGAAGAAGAGGAAGAAGAGAGTAAAAGAGAGTACAGAAGCTGAGCTACGTGTGATGCCTGCTTATTCCACTATTTCTACATAGCACACCACAACATTGACGACGAGGATGTCTATTTCTGTGCCTTTACCTACTCCATTCATGCCATGCCCAGGGGAACCAGCGATACCGTTTCCAACATGGCTAAAGATGTTCGACAACTACATGTTGGTGATCGCTGCATCGGGGGATAGCTGGCCTGATGCTAGAAAGCGCGCGGTTTTACTTCATGCACTGGGTACAGAGGGCCAACGGCTTTTCTACACCCTGCCGAATACCGGAGACACGTTTACTACTGCTATTGCTGCCCTTAAAGAACATTTTGTGCCGAAGGTGAACGTCATTGCTGAACGTCACAAGTTTCGACAACGAGCACAGAGACCGGATGAGACGGTAAACCAATTCTTAGCTTCTCTACGGGAGTTAGCTGCTACATGTGATTTTGGGAACATGGAGGACCAAATGCTACGTGATCAACTGATTGAGCGTGTTGCTAATACTCGCATAAGAGACAGATTATTGCTTGAACCGGACTTAACACTTGCTAAAGCTACTACATTGGCGTTGCAAATTGAAAGTGGATTAAGAGATGCTAACGTCCTTTCTGATGCTACCGCTGCTAGCGCTTCCGCTCCAGTGAGGGCCGTACAAAAGCAACCAAAGCAAAGCCGCCGCTGGGACACGAAGAAGAAGCCGCCGGATCCTGTTCCTGCTACGACTCAAGCTGCTGCTAACCGCCGTTCCTGCTTCCGCTGTGGATCTTTCAACCATCTTGCTAACAAACCTTCATGCCCTGCTGCTAAAATGATATGCAACAAGTGTGGTAAAGTGGGACATTTTTCACGAGTATGCCGTTCGACTCAAAAGGAGGTACGTGAAGTCGTCATTAATGAGCCCACAGTTCTTTACATGAACAATGCAGTGCAAGACAAGATCCTCTGCACAGTTCAAGTGACTGTTAATGGACGATGCAAAGATGTTGAGCTGATTGTGGATACAGGCTCATCGGTGTCCATTATACCAGAGAACATTTACCAGACCTACTTTTCTGAATGTGTGCTAACTGAACCTACATTTGCTCTTGTTACCTATGCAAAGGAGAAAATTTCTGTAAAAGGGTGCTTAAAAGCTACTATTTCTCATGATAGTCATTCTACTGCAGGTACTCTTGTTGTTGTTGAGTCAGGTGCTGCTCTTCTTGGCTTAGATTTGTTTCAGGCTTTACAAATGAAACTTGAAGGACGAAAAGTTATTACTACTAGTACTTCTCCTACCCCTACG
>NW_006799941.1:6061222-6068997 GCF_000485575.1 Poecilia formosa | reverse complement strand
AGTTGCAATACACAACAACCTGAGGTATAATGTGGGTTTAATCAGTTACATGTCCTGACTGACAGATCACAAAGGTTTACAACAAAATGTCTAATGCCAAAATTTCATCTTCATCAGTTCACAAGCCCTGCTCCCAAATGTGCCATTCAAGGTTCTTAATATATTTGGTATAGTGGTGTGTTCCCATATTTTTGCTGATTAGATATAATTTTAAACAAGAGGGAGCCAAGAATCCTTTGAGCGATGAAGAAAGTTTGTCTGTCCAAAAATGTTCCAGGACTTACTGCCAAAACTCCAGAACAGAGGATGACAAAGATGCATTCCTCCCAGTCCAGTTAGCAGAGCCATTATAGTGGTTTATTACCACACAGTTATCTGAAATATATTAAAAAGTTTTAGAAGTGAAATTAATGTGTATTCTGAAAGGATAAACACCGCCATGGGTGTGTCACACAGCAAAAATAAACTTCAATGTATTTTATTTGCACTTTATCCAACAGACGAACACATTTACATCACTGTGAAGTGGAAGAAAAATAATACTAATACAAAAAATACAAAGTCTAATCTGCGCATATGTATTCAGTCCTCCTGCCTTTTGCAGTGTCCCTGTCAAATTCACTAAACAGATTTTGAGTTTTCCCACTGACGCTCAACTGGATTTGAGAACTTTAACTAGGCCTTCCTAACACATAAACCAAACATGCCTTGATATAAACTGTATTGTGCCTGTTTCTGTGTTTGTGGTCTTGTTCTGCTAGAAAGTTCACCTGTATGTTTTTTTCCCCCCAGGATTGGCATAGATTTAGCTCCCTCCATCTTCGCTATGAACTGTGATGCATCTTCCCAACACATTTCACCTTTGCAATGGTGTGTTATTGGGGGAGATGTTTATACATAGTATTTTGCATGTAACACAAAAGGTTAATATTTAGTCTAATCTGTTCAGGACACCTTCCCTCTTCCAACTCTTACATAAATGATAGTTGTGTGCTGTGCTAGACTAATAAACATCTCAGGTGCAAATCTCTGCAGCTCCTTCAATGCTACTGTGGATCTTTTGGCTCAGATGTTGGATTAAATCATTCTCTGTGAGATGTTAAAAGCTGATATTGTTTGATAATGTTTCTTATGGGTTTTTTTTCTGTCATAATTCTGTTTATGTTGGACCGTCATATTAAATTCAAACAAAATACGTAAATATTTTTTGTTTGAGTTAACACGACAAAATGTGGAAAACTTCAATGAGGATCAATGCTTTTACATGCATCGTAAGTCTAAACCCTTTAAGGTTTTTTCTTTAACCAGTTACAGTCTTAACAACATGTGTTTTATTGTCATAGTTAATGAATTTACCGGTATTCCACACGTTGTTGCAGCTTGTCCAGGGCAACTCTGTAGAGAACGAAGCGAAGAAGTAGAGGAAAGCCCAGGCCAAAACTACGATGTAGCTGACACTAGCATAAAAAATAATCATCTGACTGGCATATCCCAATCCTAGAAATAACCAATAACATAATTATTGGTTTTTCTTTAGTTTACTGCATTTCATTTTAATTATTACAGTGTTTGTGAGCTTACTTACCTTCAAATAAGGGGCAGACCTTTCTCCAGCACATGATTCCCCCCTGACTGGTGTACTGACCCAGTGATGTTTCCAGTATGAACATGGGAATTCCACAGGTAACAAGAAAAAGTCCGTAAGGAATGAAGAATGCCCCTGAAAATGCCAACAAATATTAATAAAAGCTGTGAACATTGTTATGTCTTGTTATTGCATGTAAAGGACAGCAGGGGGAGCTCTGACTATGGATAAGAAGACATGCGGTATGAAGAAGAGGAAGAAGAGAGTAAAAGAGAGTACTGAAGCTGAGCTACGTGTGATGCCTGCTTATTCCACTATTTCTACATAGCACACCACAACAAACATGTAGTCAGACCAAAGAGCAGTCTTCAAAGGATGACTTCAGCTCTTAAGGCAAAGAAAAAACTATCAAAACCAACCTGACTATGCGAAATGTTCCCCACTTGTTAAATCATGAGCAACCACTAGGTGACACTGTTTCAATAGTTTTAAATAATCTGACATGTCGCAATTAGGCTTAGTGTTTTCATTTAGATGTTTGAAATTTGTGATAACATGTCAATTTAGGTAATTAGATCCTGCATACAGTATTTAAAAAAATAAATCCTACAGCTTAATTCTTGGCACAAAAGAGACTCTAGTCTTCGCAATCTTATGGTTTCATATCCTCAATAATGGAAGTCCCGAAGTATCTAGTCCATGTCTCCAGAAATACTAACCATGAGTGCAAAGAGTAATTGTGAGGCATAGTGAACAGCTATGTAGGACCAAAACTGGTCCTCTATAAACGGCTACGATTTTAGAGAAAATATTATGTTTCTTACTCCATGTATTAAGCATTAAAGTATGTTATGTGAAGCCATTAAAAATCTACTATGTTCTGAAATCCGTGATAAAACTCCAGTGTGAATTTGGCTTCTCTGTGGCTCACTTAGTTACTCATAACTAAGTTTTTCTTGACTGAAAGAAAAGCATTTTGAAATGATAAGTAGTACCTTAGTACTTTAATAATACTATTAAATTTCTCTGGTCATGATGTCTTTCGTTCAGTGACTTTTATAATTATTTTCTCATGCTAAGAGCAAATACAGCATTAAAAAATAAATAAAATCTTACATGTTAGTGCTGTTATTGTCCTTGTTTACATTTAACTACAATACGTCCAATTTAACCACTAAAAAGCTAAACTAATAAAGATAGAAAATGCATTATAAAACACAATGATTTTGTGTAACATCCATTATTTAAACACTCTCAGGGTGGCGAAGGGGGCTGGTGCCTATTTCCAGCGGTCATTGAGCGAGAAGCGTGGTACGCAACAGAGAACTTGAAAAAGTATTGCACAGTAATTAAAAAAAATATATATATAAATATTAATACAAATTTCATTTTTTTAAGGAACTCAA
Source organism: Poecilia formosa (assembly GCF_000485575.1). Lineage (NCBI taxonomy): Eukaryota > Metazoa > Chordata > Actinopteri > Cyprinodontiformes > Poeciliidae > Poecilia > Poecilia formosa. Next base: position 6,066,006 of record NW_006799941.1, on the reverse strand, counting down.
TACTCTAAGTGAAACTCGGCATATAGAATATTTTCATACTGAAAACAAAAACGATTGTCCCTGTATTACATCAGACCAATAAAACAGTTTTACTAGAAAACTGTGAACTTACGTTTAAGACTGAGAGGTTATTTTCAGATAGTATTTTAATCTGGCAAGCAAGCCTCATCAAATTGCATATTCCCATTTGTTGAATATGGGCGCATTTCTTTTTATGAATTCTGATAAATGCCTACAATTGAAATAATTATAATAATATAATAAATAATAATAATAATAATAATAATAATAATAATAATTATTATAATAATAATATTATTATAATTATTATTATTATTAATAATCTCTTTCCTAATTCATTGGGTTTTTTTTCTAAAAGAGATGTTTTCAGCTGTATAGTTACTTATTTCCATTTGAATAAAACTTGGCACTCGGACTTGGTCAACCCGACACCTCACAAAAACAAACAAATAAAAATAAGCAGGAAAAAAAAGCATCAGAATGTATTTTTAAGAACTATCGTCCTATTGTCATCTTAATACTACATACGAATGAAATTAAAACATTGCCAACTTGCCTAAATTACTTCCTATGCTAAAATATTCCAATAGTTGTGAATAAATGGTTCGCAAACAAGTTACATATATAAATTAGATGAAAAAAGGGAAAGAGAAAAAGATACCACAAAAAAAAAAGATTTTTTTTAAAAATGGGAACAGTGTCTTTTCTGACAAGTTTAATTAAAAAATGAAAATGGCTTGTGCAAGCTATGAACAGCCATTTTCTTAAAATATAAGAGATCAGTTACTGATAAATAGAAGAAAAAGTGTTACATATTCATGAAAAGTCAAACTGGATTAATCTAATTACTACATGTTGCATTATGATGTAGATTAAAACTAGATCAGATTTGCTTTGTAAAAATACAGGAAACAATTTCATAACCTTCAATTAGCAAATTAAAAACTGACAAAACAACAATTACCTCCACCATTCTTGTAGCAAAGGTATGGAAATCTCCACACATTGCCAAGTCCCACAGTGGCGCCAGTCACAGACAGGATAAACTCCTTTTTGCTCTCCCACTTGCCGCGCTCCTTCATGGACTGCAAAGCCGCCTTTGTGGGGAGGTGGCACAGCTTCCACAGAGAGCCTGCCATCCGCACAGGGGAACAATTGTACAATGACTAATGTAGCTCTTCCATTTGCTCAATTGTCCTGCTGAGAATCAAGGCAGAATTATGGGTTACCTAATAGTTGCCTAATTGACAGGCTGGCCTTTAGTGAAACAACGAGGGGGACCTCTAACTGCTTCCCTATACTTGATTTCCAGAATTATAAACCACAAAGTGACACTTTAGAGGACTTTTTTTGCCCCTCCTCCAAACATAGTGCTGATGTACTTGATCGCATGAATGTTGACCTCTAATTATGTTGGAGTGTCTAACAACTACAGAGCTATACATATTTAACTTGAGTCCACTAACACTAAGACCTTAACACTGACAAATAAAAATATTTGCTCACGAGGTTTAGATTACGGTTTTAATTCTTTTAATTTCAATTCCCAGCCTGGTGACATTTGCTGCATGTCTTCCCTCTTTCCTGTCAAACTACTTTCACATAAAGGCCACTAGAGCCAACAAAACCTTTAAAAAATAACTAAAAACTGCAAAGTTAACCAGTAAAATTGCTTTGAATTCTTTTCACATATTCCAATTCCCTTTTTCATGTAAGATGTCTCTAGATATCAGATTTCTAAACTCGCATAAGGGCTTTCAATCATTTCTATTTCTCAGGAACTATTTTTGTGCAGTTTAGTATTTCAAAGTCACTGCAGGGAACACCTTAGGATTTCTGATCCCCTCGTGAGAGCAGAGTAACTTTCCTGTTGCTGCTGGTAGACCGATTAAAATAATCCCCATTTCTATGCCAGTATTTTAGAAGGTCTAGTTGTCTATGACACTGTGTATGCAACAAGTTGCTACAGTCAGTAATTAATAAACCATTTCTGAAGTCTTACATGGTGATAGAACATCTGTCTTGGCTTCTTTTATTTTTAAGTTTGTCAAAAATGTCTGAAAATAACTAATTTCCCTCTTACAGAGAAATGAGCTGAGCTGAGAAATTAAACAAGGTCTGAGAGAGAAGCATTATGTTTATTATATTATAGATTACTTTCTAATGTTCTAAGACTATTGTGTCTGTGCAAATAATATTTGATCTGCCCCAAAGATTCACATTATTACATATTGTTTGCTATAGATCAAATGTAATGTTGCATCAACAAATTAGAAAAGTTCATTTATTTCACCAATGCAGTTCATAAAGTCATAGTGTTTATTTCTGTTAATTTGGATGATCATACGGTAACTTAAAATGCAGTTGCTCAGAAGATAGAAATATTATTTAAAACCAATTAAAAAAGGATTTCCAATGCAGAAATGTTGTCTAATGTGTTACACATTCTTGGGGAAAATGCAGACTTGACAGTTGTACGGCACAAAGTCTTGACACCCTCCCCAAAGAGGGTACGCTGAGAACGGTCAAAACTAAGTACGCTGGATGTTCGCAAAAATGGTGGATGTTCAGAGTGCTGTTTCCAAACATATTAATGGAAAGTTGAGTGGAAGGTGTGGGTATCACAAGGAGAGAACTGTCTGATTATTTACCACTCATGATCCGAAATTACTATAAGAAACATCTAACCTGGACTAGAAAAGGGACTGAATAGTTGCTTAGTTTAACATTCTGTGCAAACATTTGCAGCTGTGCTTTATTTACAAGACTATCATTTATGCCCTTCCTTGAATTGTTGTGTGGTCCATTCTTGATCGCTCGTGTCCCATCTTTGACCGTAGATCTCTCAGTTGTCATGCATTCAGGAATATTTTCCTCGGAGGTTTGAAACAGTGGGGGGTTTCTGTGAGCTCATACTTGTACATTTTGGAAAACTCCTGAACATTCAAAGCCACCGGGCATAATTAGACAGCAGACAGCTGTTTCACATAACATCTACAACATTTTTTTATGTTACTCTGCTGACCAGTAATCCATATGCTTTAAATTTATTAAACAAATGTTAAAGCAACTCCTTTAATCTGAAACCATGAGCAACTGGTGGCTTGAAGGGAAAATGTAAGCTGTTCCATCTTTCTGCAGAGTAAAAACATGATCAGGAAAACTGCCTTCTTGTCACCAGGATTCATTATTCCCCTTGAATTCATATTTTGTTCATTTGTTTACTTGTTTTGGGGATGGGATATGGGATAAAACCAAAAATAATAAACTTCCTTACTGAAGTAATCTCCCTGTAATCTCTTTGTCAGGGTGAGTGCATTGCTGTTTTTGCCAAAAGTTTCCCAAAGTAAACTGGTAGATGTTGCGTTGTTTGGAAATGTTGCTTCCCTGTAATTATAATCAGTGGTTGAACTCACCAGAACGGTTTGTCCAGTCTGATCAGAGTCGATGGGAAGACGGATAGAGCTAAACAATGTCTGGTAAAATAGCAGCTTCGAGATCTGACAGAGGTGTTTTACGCTTTCACAACTTGAATTATTTTGTCCTGTGCTCTATATGTAGATGAATTGTAATGGATCTTAGCAGATTTATTAACATGCTGGGCTCCAGTGCTATGAATTGGTGACAAGAATTTATTTCTTCAGTGTTTTACCTTGAAAACTTCCAGTATCACAACAGTTTTTAACGAGGAAGCACATAAGATAAATAAAAATAGTTCAAATTAACAGCAGCATAACCTAAAACATAATTATGTGACAGTTTTGTTGAGTTTATTCATTGCTATTTGTGCATATTTCACCTCTCGCATTGAAACAACTTGGTCTTTCTCTATCACATACATGGTATATCCTGCTCTCAGCGCTCGATCTGAGCAGAGCATCTGGCACTTTGCTGTTACAATGAGCTTCCTCCCCCCTCAGCATGCTGAAGTTACCCAACAGCTGTCGTTAGCTGATCATGGTCCTATCAAAAATAATCTTCAGTGTCTTTGCTACCACCCCAGGAACTTACACATTACTGTTTCACATGATCCTACATCACAGTCAGTGTGAGGTTATGCACCGTGACGGCCCTCCTTCTGCAGCAGAGCCTACTGTGTGATTTTTCTTCAGTGGCTGGCTTCTTATAATTTCACTTTTGCTGGTGCAACTAAAAAAGAGAGATACTATGTCCAAGGAGGGATCTATTTGGGTTCATGTCTTCTTGTGTATGAAAATAACTACTAAATAGAAAAATTTGCATTTCTCACCCAAAATGCAGTGACTGGAGTAAGCTGATTTCTTTCTTTATTTTTTATTTTTTTTGTGCGAAATCAATTGCAGAAAACTTGAAAAGCAAAGCTAAAAAGATGACCAGAAGGTTGGGAGGGCTGAAATTAGGGTTGGAAAGAGGATTGGGTTAGATTGGGAATCCTTCCAACCCAATCTAACCCTTTTTGAAGACTGAGCATAATGTGAGCAATAACCTGAAGATGGATTTTATGAATTCTGTAAAACATATGAAAATGCTTAAATAAACAGAAGTAGTTGATAGATATGACTACATTTAAATACTTCAATGGTATGTCTAGCTGAGCACATGTGGAAGTAGTTAGCTGTGAAAGAGCTCAAAGTTTTTCTCTGATTTTTTTCAGAAATAATGTTATGTTCTTGTTCACTTCAACAGGGCCCAAGATGATCCCAAAAAGTATATTTCATAAATCTTAGGTGATGTCAGTACCAACAGACATGGCAGTGATATCCTGAATGAGCAAAATATGGTAA
>NW_006799941.1:6021581-6060067 GCF_000485575.1 Poecilia formosa | reverse complement strand
CCAAGATGATCCCAAAAAGTATATTTCATAAATCTTAGGTGATGTCAGTACCAACAGACATGGCAGTGATATCCTGAATGAGCAAAATATGGTAAGAGTTGAATGTTTGCATTGCACAAAGTGTGCAGAAGTAGTTCAGAGGCGACCAGTGTATGAAAAAAGATGCTTTCTTGACCAGAAAGCATCTGTTTTCCTAGTTCTGCAAACACATTCTATGTCCGGACAGAACATGACATAGAAACAGGACAATCTATTTTTCAGAAAGCATTTTTTCACAGTGGCACCCATGCTTAACTCCAGTAAATACTTGGACATAGATGGATATAGCAGAGAGAGAAATGTTGATTGTTGCGTTGTCTTTACTATACATAGGAGTTCTGTTTAAAAAGGCAGAAAGTTTACCTTTCCTTCAGGCGATCTGAGGTTAGGCACCAACATAAAGGTTGCAACTCATCAACAGTTGGGAACATCCTGACAAACCAGAGCATTTTACAGATCATAAAATCTACAGTCTAGACAATTTATTGCCAAAACAGATGGCATATTGAATCCCCCTCCCCCACATTTACACATCTTTATTGATTTCTTTCCAGATTTGTGCATCAAAGTCCTCTTTTTTGTCTCTGGAATGCGGAACAAAACCGGTTGGTGTATGGTTTTGCAGCTGCAGGCCTTTAATGTGGGTCAGGATTATTTCTTGGTTGTTTCCCAGGGATCAGACTTTTCACATCTACCAGCAGAAACCTTTTTAAGATTTTGAAACATGAGGGATCTTGCTATTCCTTATATCTGTCTTGGCTGTGCTGTCCAGTGTGAATTAAAACAAAAATTATAACAATCCTTGATGGCTTTACATGAAAAACCAATTGACTTAGCGGTGACTTCTCAGGAATTTAGTTGGTACTTTTCAAAACATTATAAAGTTTGCTTTATAAAGTTCTGAAACTAAATCAAATTCATAAAAACATTAGTCTTAACATCACCTTTGATACTGAGGATTACGCAGGTCTTACTAACAGGCTGAAAGATTTATTTGCCATTTCTGCCTGTCAAAGATACAATTGATTTTAAAATGTTAGTCTTTAAGAGCTCTTAATGGACAGACCACTGTGAAATGTACAAAATAAATAAATAAATAAATAAATAAAGTTTACTTACCTTCTTACGTTTGGTTATTTCAGCTTAGTTATGTTGTGATGTATTTTGGTGATCGATAGTTATTCTTGTTTTTTGCAAACTAATGCGTTGTATTGTAAAGTTTGTACATGCAGATGGTTCCAAAAGAACAGAAGGCAGTTGATTATTATTTGAATGAGACTCAAAAAGATATTTGTGTGTTAGTATAAACCTGTATGTTGATTAAAAGAACAAAATAATAAAAAAGTTTGAATGCCACTAAGTAATAGGGAATGTAGATGTAATCCAAAGATCACCCTTTCCTGTGGGGCTTGTCCATGTCCTGCATCTGAAGCCAATTTGAAGATAAATCACTGGACAGCTTTACAGTGTGGGAGACAGGAAGCCAAAGGGACTTTAAGCACAAAACTTTTTTTCATGATCCAGAGCTGACATCAGGCAGGATGGCAGGCTGCCTACACATCTGCAAAATACAGCAGAAATCAGAAAAATATGCAGAAAAATAAAGTGTATAGAAACCTTACACACAGATTTACTCTGAGGAAAACAAAAAACTGGAACATTTAAACTACAAGGGATAATGAAAGAATATAATAATAATAATAATAATAATAATAATAATAATAATAATAATAATAATAATAAGAATAATAATAATAATACATAAAAATTTGTAGTTTTTACTTACATTCCTTTAAGCAAAATTCAAGATTTTTTACATTTATTTTTCAGTACCTTTTATCTTAACGAATGAAGAACTGTTTCAGATACTTAATTGTAAGACTATACATAATTTGTACGTGGATTTAAAAAGACTCTTGTCTTACCTTTACATGAGTGACATGGATAAGAGTCACTCAAAATGACAAGGATACATTTCAGCAAAATTTTCATATCAATGCGTTACCCAATAAGAAGAAGAGCACAAAAATAAAAATATAAATAGAACGCAAAGTATCTTCTCTGAACTTCTATCCAACAGCACAACTGTGTGTAACACAACCTTAGTTATTTCTGGACTCTGCACAGAAAAGACCAAGCACCCACACGATGTTTATTTTTAATGCACAAGACATTAATAATGTCACTGGTGAATCAAAGATTAGAAATAAGAAAACATTCCGGGACTTGTTTGAATAATCAATTGTTTTATCTGAAGCAGCGTTGGTAGCATTTTTAATAATAACGACACCCATGAGTAGAAGAATGATAGTTTTTTTAAGCGAATTTGAATAACATTAACCAAAACTGATCACCAGTTGGTGGCGGTAATGTACACTGAATAGCTGTTTGCCAGCCGCCTTCCTCCAGAAGAAGAAGACTAGGAGGAAGAAGAAAATTAACGTGTCTTTGTGTATTAGTTTGACCACCAGAGGGCAGTAGACTTCTAACATCAAGAGGACTCGACAGGAACTGAAAGAAGAAGACTAAAAGCCGCTCCAGGATCAGTTTGAATGAGCCACCAGCTTTGATAGTTTGTTCATTTGTTTTATCTAACTGGTTTGTTTGGGTTATTTGGACTTGTATCCTGTTGTGTAACGTTATAATGTCCGGCATACCTCCAGACACATGGCAGCCGCCCACCGTGGCTATGGAGACCACGTCAGTATGAAAACACTCCATGCTAAACTTGCTAGCTTTCATTTTTGTGCGCACGGAGACGTGCTTATAAATCCAATTTAAAAAAATGAATGTACTTATGTTAATATCATATTTTCACTACGAGGTGCTGCTGCAGAGCATGTTCTGCTTTTAACGGATTGACAGTAATGGCAACGATGATGTGTTTTTAAGGATGGGGACGGTTCTGGTGGAGCTTTACTGGAACCATGCCCCCAAAACGTGCAAGAACTTCGCAGAGCTGTGCAGGAGAGGCTACTACAACAACACCAAGTTTCACCGGATTATCAAAGACTTCATGGTGCAGGCGGGGGATCCTACTGCAACAGGTGGATTTAACACAAAAGAAGGAAGGAAATTATGCACGTCTCTTTACAAATAACTTTAAAAGTTTGGAGTGCTTTAACCTTTAACCTCCATTATTCTGATGCTCCGACTTAAAATCATCATGTTGAACACAACACCTGAATTCAACACAACATGCAGCCGGAAATGCAGTGCAGTGATGTAGATCAGGGGTCAACAGCCTTTGCTCCAACTCAACAAAATCTGTTCAGAGCCACAAATACAAAATGTATCTATAAAATAAAATATCTAATTGTGACATGATCTGCAATAGGATGTTTGTTTTGACTTTTAAGCCAAAAACAGAAAGTTAATTTCTGTTTTTGTGTTTTAAAATAAAATCAAATGTTTATATTGCAGGGAATAAATTTTCTGTTAGCACAATGTTACAATTTAAAGAAAATTATGTAAAAAACAAACAAAAAACATAGTTTGCAGCCTAGACACTAAATAATTACTTCACAAAAGTATTCATTACTCTAGCAGCGTAAATGATCTGCTAAGTAGTTTTTATTTGTTATTTTAGGACTTTAAAAGTTTGCTGAGAAGATTTTAAAAGATTTTATTTAACAATGTTGGTAAAAAACAGTTTGAGAGCCACAGTGGAGGATCTAAAGAGCCACTTGCAGCTTCTAACTGCTGGTTTAGCTCAATATAATATAATAATATTTTTATGTCGGGGAGCTCAGTACAGATGCCTGTTTTTTAAAATTCTATGCCCACTGAAACCTTAAATTTAATCAAATAACTGAGTTTATTTAGCACCATGAAAGAGGCACATTGCACCAGATTTAGCCTTATGTACAATTTTTTGTGCATAGGTTTTGTGTGAGCTTTGATATCTTATAATGTAGGATTTGTTTTAATCCACCAGATACAGGTAATCAAATTAAGGATTTGATTTTTTTTTTTCTAAATCTAAAGTGTCAGATTATGGTTCTGCTGTTAAGCTCAATTTATTTTAAGATTTATGTTTGCCATGTTTTTAGTAAATGTATGCGATTTTTACTTTGTTTGGTTGGCTAAATCTGCAGCTATTGATCTTTGTTTTGACCCTCAGGTCGAGGCGGTGCCTCCATTTATGGTAAACAGTTTGAGGATGAACTTCACCCGGACCTGAAATTTACAGGTAATCTCAGGGGACTAAAAACATGTCAACACATAGGTGGATTTTATCCACATTCAACATTTAATTTAGAAGTTTAAATCAATAAATGTCATTTTTTGCTATAATTTGTCATCTTGTGACTGCCCAGAAGTGAGTTGGTTTTTCTGTTAAGATCATTTGCATCTTCAGCATCTGTGAACATCAGACAATCACCTCTCTTTTCTTTTTCTTTGTTCATCTCTTCAGGCGCTGGAATCCTGGCCATGGCTAACGCAGGACCAGACACCAATGGAAGTCAGTTCTTCCTCACCCTCGGACCCACGCAGTGGCTAGACGGGAAGCATAGTATTTTTGGAAGAGTGTGCCAAGGCATGGGAGTGCTAAACCGGATCGGGCTGGTGGAAACAAACAGTCAAGATCGTCCGGTCGATGATATTAAAATTGTCAGAACCACTTTACCTAATTAGACAAAACGTCTTTTTTAATTTGTATTTTTTTACTGCTTTGGAAAATAAATGTTAAAACTTAACAGGAGTTTTTTTTTCTTGCAGTGTTAATGCTTAGAGACTAAAGGAATGATGAAAATGACCAATATCAGGCAAAATTAAAACATATTTATCTACATCAGCTGTCCTCTGGAAAATTCATGCATATCTTTCTTTTTATGGAAGTCAGGAAGCATTTAAGCTCATTAGTGCTTAGTTTGTTTAGCATCAGAGAAAAAAGACACACTGCACCAATGTATACTGTATATTTGTTGTCCTAATGACGTAAAACCAAATATAATATAAAAATCAAAAAAATATTCAAAGTTAAAAACGTTCATCCCTCTTCCTGGGCAGACCATCCTTTATCAATTTATGTAAACTAGTAAATTAAGTGCTTTGCTATCTGGCTCAGCTCTTCACCATCTCCATTAAAAGATATAAATAAATCCCTCCTATGCAATATTATTTTTCTTAAAAAGAAATAAACACATTTCTTTGAAACTCTCCACCACCAAAGTGCTGTCAAAGGACTTGCTGGATGAGGCACCAGATGGATTCACCTGGCTAGAATAAATTCAGAGGCTTAATGAGACGATGACTGCAGTTAGCTTCAGCTTTCTAAAACGGAAGAACTGAACAAGTCAGCCCCACAGTGGACGACATGCGAACAGCTTTTTCTGTTCGACATGAAGTGGGGAAAAAATGCCAGATTTTGTGGTCTAAATATCCCTTAATTGAGTCAATTTGTTCGAAAATCTCCAACTTGAGATCATGCTGTCTGCATATGTGCTTCAGATATGCATGACTGTGCTGTTATATTTGCAAGCCTTTATTTTTTTTTTTTACATCAAGTAAACATTTTTCATAAGTGCTTTTTTAATCTTTTTTCTTTTTTTTTCATTTTTTTAAAAACAACTGTCACTCACTCTACAAAGACACAATAACAATGAACAAAGTTACTGTATTTTACCCCAGAAAGTATTTTATTGTACAACTTTACAGCCATACTCACAGAGAAAAGGCTTTATTAAAGTAAAAAAAAATACTTTGTACCAAAAAAGATATAAGGCTCTGTAAAAGTTATTTTGTAGCTTTTCAAAAGTCATAAAACATGTTTACTTGGTTCATATAGTGCATAAAATATGTATATCTCATGTAAAAAAAAAAAAAAGTCAGATAAAAACCCTTGTAAGTAGTCACATCAAATTAGCATTGGTCCAAAATGTCCTTATAGCATATTGTCTTGCCTGCCAATGGATAAAAATCACACCATAACAGTTTGGTCTGGCCACAATCAGAATAAAATGCCTGATATGGCTCTACTCAAATGTAATACACAAATTTAGCACCACAAAGTCTTTAAAAATATATTTTCTTCCCAAATCTAAGTTCAGAATTGCGTCTTCCTGAAAAACCTAATTAGCTTTGACTTTGAATGTTTCTCTTTACACATTTCAGCATAGTGACGTAAATACTAGTGATACTACCACAATATAAAACAGCTTTTATGCCCTTCCTGTACATTAAGAGATAAAGTTACTGTAAAGCTATATGCATTTGCACTGAGTACTGATGTGTGCTGTATCATCACCGTTATTTGGATTTTCTTTGTGTTGGTAAACATCGGTATGGGGTTTGTGTCACTGCTAGACATCTCCAAAACATTTCTTCTAATACACCCGTGAAGATGCTACAATGCCTGATTGTCAGTAAGGCACATACTATGCAAAGATCCACATACCGACTCTTTTTGGAACATCAAACATGATATAACATTCAACAAAGGCACCTTAAAGGCTCTCATTGGCTAACGAGTGCGTAATTACTGCAGAGTGGAAACAAAAATGATAGAGATTTTTGGTATTATCAATTTGTTATTACTTTAGTTCATATTCGGTCTAATGTTATGTACTGACCTGGAGGTCAGGACAGTCTGTTTCATCTTCATGTGAAACAGTTAACTCTGTGTTTCCAAGACCCTAAATTCTTATCAATTAGAATACCTCCTAACTGCCTGTGAGCAGTCGTATTTTGTCTCTTGTATAGTTTGACCTAGAGCTGAACTGGGCTCAGATCGTAGATCAGATATCACACCTGGAACTGAGTTGCTGGTTTGTTTAGGTTAAATGTTTTACGACCTCTGTTGTTTTTTCTGGCTGTTCTGCTTTGACAATAAAACAGGGGCTCACGCGGAGGCAGACCAGAACTCTCTGTGAACGGCCTGGAGAGGCGGTTGGCGGAGATTTCTCCTTTTGCAAAAGCTTTGCCTTAAAATTCATATATGTTGTCTGTGGTTCTTTAATATAGGTTCGAGAAAAAGTACCTATCAAAAAGCAATGCAGGTTGCCTTGTTCCTTTAATGTGCTGTACAAATAAATTGGGGGTCAGCACTTAGCATGTTAAGGCGAGGGTTACTTAGATCACATATATAACATGCTTTTGGTAGACTGCTGTCCAAACCCATATTACATCATAAGTTCAATGCCCTATACATAATATCTGAGTCCTTCCAGGTAGTCAAATAATTTTTAGCTAAATTAATCAGAAAATAGGTCAGTCTCCCTCATTGTAGCGTCTACTTCAAGCATTCCACATTCTGAGGGTAGTATATCTTCATGACTGTAGACATAATGTTTGCATACCTTAACATAAAATTGCATGTGCAACATATATAGTAGCGGGTTGCAGCCCAAAACCAAACTGCATCATCCTGATGAATCATTACTGTGAACAAATTACATCATAGAGAAGCTCATAATGTAAAAATCAAAACCTTTTTATGAGGCCACATTTGTTTGTTTTTTCTACACTTTATGAAAGTTCAAACATCTTGTGCTTTAAGTTCATTGCCCTGTGCGTTACCTAAATTAATCAGAAATAGGTTAGCCTCGTTTTTCGTTGCCGCCCGTCACTCTAAGCAGTATGTATTTATGCATCATTATCATTGGGTCATTGCTGCAAAAGCGGAGTATGTCTGATATGTATGGACTCAATGTTCTGACCCTCATGCCTCTAAAATATTCAACAAGTCCAAACATCAGTGACATCGTGGCTTACAGCTGCAGTTTGCATCACGTCTGCTAAATTATCAGTCCCATAAAGACAGGAAGGATGGAGAGGTATTTACTTAAAGCTGCATATACATTATGCAGTATGCAACCAAAACACAAAGTAAAAGCTTGAATAGGGTATAACAATCTGCTGCTGTAGCTGGTTAAAATAAAATAGAAAATAGAGATAAACTTCCGTCACGTCTCATGAACAATCCCACACTGATGGTCTGTACAGAGGTTACCCACCAAAACAGAAACCTGCGTTGAGCGGTAAAGCAATATTGAAGAATTTCCACACAGTTCAGCCCCTAAAGCAAAGAGCTGTCAAGTTTAAACTGAAACTGAGTTTTTGGCTTCTTGTGAAAGCGGAAAGATTTAGTGCCAAGCAAACATCGGTTGCCATTTAGCTCCTGCTGTGAATGTGGAATGCAATGCAAATAGTTGGTATCAGCACAGTCTCTAGTTGACAGTCTTTGCTTAGGTTGCAGTGTCTCAGTTATACTGTTGGTTTAACATTTAAAAATGTGGAGTTTGTTTAAGCTTTTGAAAAGTGAAACAGTTTTTGGTCCTTTATATTCATACATATTTGCCTCTTTACAGTTCGCAGACATCAAAGGGGAATTTCTATGTGACAAAAACGTTTCCTTTGACAAAGTGGTGTGAGGTTCCACATATCGAAAGTGTCTTAATTTCATTTAATTATTTATTTAAATAAGTTCTACTTTATTTATTTAATACTAAATACAAATTAACTGATTTTAAAAAGAAATATTTCTAAAATAACAAACACCACATATTTTAACTGAACCTCCGCAATACAAACTAACCTCAAAATTAAGACAATTTGTCAATTATTTCATTCTTGTAACAATTTTTCTAAATTGTATCCCATTTAAACTTGTTTATTTTGTTTTAAACAACACATTTGAAATAAAAAAATATATTTGTTGGCTGAGAAGCAGAAATAAAAATATGAAAAACTATCACACTGCCTCCTCCAAAAGCTGTTTGGCCAAAGCAGGATTTGAAAAGTTTTTCATGGGTCCACTCTCTCAACTAACAAAATAACTTTTCTTACAAATGTGTCTTTGGGTTTTGTGTTATTTATAAAACAAATACTCTAATTTATGGAGTGTACTCTAATTTATAATTCCTACAGTCTGTAAACTCAACATTCAAATTTTACATCCTGGAAAAGGAGAATTTAATGCGAACAAATGAGACAAAACCTATTTTTTTACAATAGCTGCATTCTGCAATACGAACACATTGTGATCACACCCTCACAGCTCTGCAAGAAGGTGCTATACTGCCATATTTTTGATGAATTTTTGCAGTTCCTTCTCTCCCCCCCCAATGTGCACGTCAATGTAATTAAGCCTCATTTATCCAAAATGCCTGAGCAAGACAGCAAGCAGTTATAGTTAGGTGTGGGCGTTACGTATTGTGGTCTCTATATGTTTATCTTCACACTCTTATTCCAGGTCTGGTTTTCTGGGAACAATTACGTTATTGTTGTTGGGAGATTGCTTCACACCCTCTCATAAAAGAAGACAATGTCTCAGAAGCATGTGAAGAAAATATGACAAGAGTAGCAAATCATATAGTAAGAATACAGACGCTGTTTCTATTCTATGAGCTAATGTGTTGTACTTAAGGAAAATATAAAACAGTTACGTTTCATAGCACAGAGTCATTTTGTTCCTTGTTCTGAACATGCAACAATGCGTCGATGCTTTGCATGTCTTTCGCCATTCCTGGAAGGTCATCTGCAGGCTTGGAGGTTTTCTTAAGTCGCTGAGGAAAATATAAATAATGTGATAAATTCTCCCCAGTACTTCCAGGCATACACTAAATAACAGACTTCATCAATGTTGAAATCTTTTGAATGCTTTATCATCTACTGACCTGCCAGAGAGAGCCTTTTTCTTTGGCCAGTTTGAAGATCATGATAATTGGGATCATGGACAGCGACGACATGGCCAGAAACCAGCCAATCCAGTAAGTCCACCAGGGATACACATAGGTGTTGTTGAACTTCATTGGCGTGTATCTCAGGAGCAAAAATACAAGAGTTGCCTTAAGAGGAAGAGAAAATTAAAAGTAAATTGTTTGAATCAAAGTGAAAGTTTAACCATACAGATTATAACTATTTGGCCTCTTACACTGCAAACAAGAGGGGTGATGTAGAGCCAGCAGTACTTGAACAGGGGCAGAGGTTTGTAACCAATCATGTCTTCGATGTTGTCACTAAAGCGTCCAGCACCTAGAACAACAAAAATATGTCGTTTTACTAAAAGAAAAAAAGTGTGCAAAGGCTGCACACCATCTGACAAAAGCTCATCTACAAAAATAAAAAATAGCTTGTAGAAGCTCATCTATAAATCAACCACTTAAGGTACTCAAGCCAAGCAAGTGCATGTCATTGTGTGATGTGGTGTGGCAGACATGAAGGAACTCAGACCGAATGTTTTTTTGGCATACACCTTTGGTCTTTTTTGTAGACCAAAGGTGTACAAAAAAGTGGAGTTTGGGTTGGGTATATACCCACCCAAACTCCACTGTGTCGATCCCACTTTCATTTTGAAACTATAAAGCAAATAGTTTGAACCCAAAGAGACACTAAGAATTCGTCAGGTGACTGAAATTAGGCGATTTTCGGTTTGACTACTCATTCGCCAAACAAAAACTGAAAAATCTGAACTTTTTGATGTCAGTGAATGCATCTACTTAAATACTATTATACAGTGGCGATGATAGCGCTCAACAATGCGAATGCAGTTACAGAAGGAGAAAAACTCAAGTTCATACTTGTATGAATAGTTTATTAGAGACTTTTTGTGATCTATTAATCATCCGCAGCTCAGTGTGCAGTTTTGTGTTTCATTCAGTTCTTTGTAAACTAGGCAAAATCGTTAATTCCTTAAAAATACAGCTTACATGGCAACAAGCTCATTTTTAACAGCTCCAATGCTTTTTATCTTAGTTTGCTCATTTTTACATAACAACTCAAGACATTTTACAAAACACACTGGTCTAATTCATTATTCAACTGTAAACGTGAATCCAACCCTATTTCAATTTAAATCATAATAATTTAACTTCAATGCAGTCCAATCAGATAGCCTAATCAGTGTTTTGTAAAAGTATGCACACCAATTAAACCTTTTGACATTTTGTCTTCTTATAACCACAAACTTTATTGTATTTTTCAAGCATTCTTTGTGACAGGTTAAAATGTTGTGGAACCGCAAAGTGGTTTCAGTTTTCCGCACAAATAAAATCCTGAAACACGTGAATTTGCATGAAACCCAACTGAAACACTGCTAAGAAGGACTTTTGATTGGAATTATAGCCACAAGCCATTTGGGGGCGTGTCAACTTTGCACATCTATAGACAGAAATTTTGCCCATTTTTGTCCAAAACTTCATTAAAGCTCAGTCAGATTGAATGAATAGTTTCAGCGACATTTCAAGTCTTGTCACTGTTTCTGAGTTGGGTTTTATATCTATGCTTTGACATAGACACTGGGCCACTCTAATAAATAGATATACTCTGAAATAAGTCAGTCCGTCGTAGTTCTGGTATTTAGTTTCATTGTCTTGCTGGAAGGTGAAATTCTGCCCAGTCTCAATCATACAGCTGCTAACAGGTTTTCTCCTTGGACTGCTCTGTAATTAGCTTCACCCATTTCTCATAAACTTTGATCAGCTTAAGTTCCAGAATTGTTTTTTGTCAAAGGTTATGTAGGGGAAACAGCAGAGAATGACAAACTTGAACACCCAGGAGGTGGGAATAGTTTTCTTCTGCAGAGATGCAACTCTGCATTAGCAGAGAAAGTTGGGTGACCTGATTAACCTGCATCAGTCTAGATGAGCAAGGCTGGTAGAGAAAAACCTTAAATGACTTTCAGCTTTGTTTTACGCAAAAATAAAATAAAACTCAGACACCCATGTGCTCTTCTTCTTCCACCTAACAAACATAGCTTACTTAGGGTGTTCGTCACATAAAATCTCAATATATCATTTTGAAATTTGCCAAAGGACCAACTGTAGAAAATCTCAAGGGTTATGATTACATTTGGAAAGCACTGTTTAAAAGAGAGAGTG
The DNA here is from genome assembly GCF_000485575.1 of Poecilia formosa. Lineage (NCBI taxonomy): Eukaryota > Metazoa > Chordata > Actinopteri > Cyprinodontiformes > Poeciliidae > Poecilia > Poecilia formosa. Next base: position 6,048,206 of record NW_006799941.1, on the reverse strand, counting down.
ACATTCAGCCATGTCTAAAGTTGGGAATTAACTTGCATAAAATGTGCCAATAATCCACATCTGCTGAGAAGGTTGAAGACACATTTCAGTGTCTTTGGTTATATAAAGTTTCAGTCACAAATGTGTGTTAAGGAAAACTAATTTAATGAGATTTACTAGAGATTTAGCTGTATGCAAAGAGAGCTAAAACACAACAGACTAAATTGTTGTTCTATATGTCATCTGAGAGGGCTTAGTTAACCAAAATTGTGTTTAGAGCAGCAGGTTGAGAAGAGAGTTTCAACAAAAAGGAAGGAAAACAGATGTTAGAGTAAGAGGATCCACGATGTGCCCCTTAGGACCACGTGACAGGCCAGACTGCAAATGCTTACCCTGCATCGACATTAAAGCAAGTTGAAACAGATTTGTCATTGACAGCCAGACTGGTTTTGCAAGGCCACTTAACCAACTGGGACAGAGATCATTAAAGTTAAATTGTCTTTAAAAATTGCATGTTGTCTTTTACAAGACATTTTGAGAGAGAGTCTAAATGTTACTGCAACTTAATTAAACAAAAACCTGCCTTACCATAAATCCATCCGATGATCACTGACTGGAAGATTGCCATTAGAAGGAGAGTTGGGCCGCTGCAAACATAATGATCAAAGATCTGCAGAATGTATGCACCAGCCTAAAGTTAAGACAAACAACAATTGTTGTTTAGTGCTTTTTTTTTTATTTTTTTTACCAGTTTGTGAAACGAGTTTTAACAGTTACAGCTGCAACTAAAAAAATCGTAAAGCAGTTGTTTGCGATAAACAAATTAAAAAAAGAATAATGGTTTTAGTGTTACACGTGGTTTCACCAAGTTAAACATAAAATGCTGTTTTTTTTTACTAACAGTTTTAAAACTATTCAACATTTTTATGGAGAGCATGTTTTCTACACGGGAGAGAATCCTTTGAGTGTTATGACAGTTTTTAAGAAGTCTGAGCCTAATGTCAGTGTTTTTCTGCATCTAACTTGCCTGACTTTAACTTTTTGGTAAAGTTGAAGTCAGGCAAAATCATTCTCTGTAGTATCCAGGATGTATTTTTAAATAAAGCGTTGGATCATTGTCCTCTGTGAAGGTCCAATGACGCTCGAGCTTCAACTTTATCACAGACTGCATGGCGTTTTCTTTTCTGATGTCCTGAGAGCCGATCAAATCCATCGCATCAGATGGAACAAAGATTATGTGAACTAAGCCTTACAGCCATAATTATTGTGGATTTATTGTGCATCTTTAAAATGACGTCCAACAACTCACCTCCGTGACCATAAACAAGCCAAACAAAGAGCTAACAGTACAGAGCAGCAACAGAAGAAGCTCCCTGCGGTATCCTTTTCGGAGGTAGGAAGGGTAAAGATCCGTTAAAGACGTCATGTTGCTTTCAAGCCCTGCAAACTGCAATGAAGCAACATAATGGGAGCTTAATCCAGACACTGCAAGAGCAAAACTTAGAACAAAGCTTAAAGTTGTTATAAAATAAATAATTATGCTGACCTGTCCATCAATTCCCAATAAGATGATCATGAAGAAGAAGCACACAGACCAGACCTGAGGCCACGGCAGAAGAGTTACTGCTTGAGGATAGACAATGAAGACGAGTCCAGGACCTGCAGAAAATACACAAAGGAAGTCATGCAAGTTGCCAGAACTTTAGTCATATGAGATGGTTGCTGCTAATAAACAACACATCACTCATACAGCACACTATTGGTAGACTGCTGTCCAAAGTCATGGTCATATCTACAATGTACTAAATTAAATGTAGTAACAAATAACTTATAAACATCCAGCGGCTCTTTTATCAATTATCTTGTCATTTAAAAGGAAAACAAAGTCAATTCCTGGAGAAAAGAAGAGGCAGTTTACAGACATTCATGCTGGCCTGGAGCTTCTGTACCTGATTCAGCAACTGCAGAAATGTCAATTCCCTGCTTTGCTGACATGTAGCCCAGAACGGAGAAAATTGCAAATCCAGACACTATGCTGGTTCCACTGTTCAGCAAGCAAAGATAGAAAGAGTCTCTGCAAACCAGATGAGATATTTTAATTATTTGCTGTACAGACATCTTCACAGAAGTAAACAATTGGGATGACTTATTATCGTGCAGAGAATACTAAGTAAAACTCTTTTTGTCTCGTTGAATTGATCGACCTGTTATTTTTAGTTAGCTGGTGCAGAAGCTAGCTAAAAACTAACTAATGTGTGTTTAGAGCATACACCCATATTTGCTGCCCAGTTATGACTATGACTTTGGTGCCAGTATTATTTTAAAATGGTATGTAAAATGATCAAACTGAGAACCAATAGTAATAACTATTGGTTCTCAGTTTGATCATTTTACATACCATTTTAATTAATTACAGCAATAAATAGTAAGCTAAATAAATAATCTCTTGATGGTAAACTAGCGAATCTTTCAGACACTTTTTCCTCTCCATACATTGAATTCAGGTGTTACAATCCCATCTATGGCCACATGTTTAAAAAAACATAAACATTTGTGAAACAATATTTATGATATTAAAACCATGATGGAGGTTGTTTATGAGTTGGGCTTGGCTCTTAGTTCCGGTGAAAGAAACTCTTACAAAAAAATATATATTTTGGACTGTTCCAATATCACTGCGTATGGAGGACAAAACGAAGTCTATTAGGAGGCGAAATAACAAATTTAGTGTGGAGGAACTTGATTGTCTGTCTGGAGTCTTGACCTCAACATTACAGAACACTGTTGAGATGAATTAGAGATGAGACTGGCAGCGAGGCCATCACGTCCAGCATCAGTGTCTGACCTCACAAATGTTCTGGAGGAATTCTCATACAAAAACTCCTATGTGTGTATGCCCTTCCCAGAAAAAATATAGCAGCAGAGGAAAGCATTACAATATGGGGTGATAAAACTAATGTGTCTAAGGAAAAAAAGAAAAAAAAACACACACACACAATATATATTGTACGTGATTCCAAGTCAAGAAAATCATAAAACATAAAAGTTCTGTTCAATGAAGCATCAAGAATTTGAACAGAAATGTTTTGAAATACAACGAGCAGCTTGGATCTTTTTATATAGAGAATTTAATTAAAATAACGTCAAACTTTTATTTTGAAATAAAAGCTGTTTACTTATGTAAAATAATACGTCCATCATGTCCTCACCTGTAACAGTTGTTGTTGTATTTGTTGTAGCTTCCAAATGTGGTCATGTACCCCAAGCAAATGGCATAGGAATAAAATATTTGTGTTCCAGCATCCATCCAGACCTAAAGAAGTCAAAAATAAAAGACTTTTAATAATGTAACATTTTTACTCATGCAAAAATATTAGATGCACAGCCATGTCAAAATTTAGGACACGGCGACAGCCTTTGTGTTTTTCCTGACATATTTTGACATGTGGATGTTTAGTGTCAATCTTGGCTTTATACAGAAATTCAATTAAAACAGGCAAATAATAAAAAACTAAAATAAAGCCCCATGACTACAAAATTTCTGGTTATTTTCTAAACAGTAGATCTGTTTGTACCTGTGGGTCAGCGAGTCGTGAAGGGTCCGGGTATAGGTAGTATTTGATACCGTGGAAAGCTCCAGGAAGTGTCATTCCTCTGAAGAACAGCACCACCAATAAAACAAAAGGGAATGTGGCAGTGAAGTATGTAGCCTGCATAAAAAACAAACAAAGAAAGGAACCCTAAAAGCATTTGTAATAAGTGAATGCAATCAGAGGCAACCACCAAATTTTGAAATTTCACACGTTTGGCAGCTTGGAAATTCATAAATACGGTTTCTAAACTGATGAGACAACACGTTATCCAACAAGTCAGCAGATGTCAAATGTTGGATTAATTACAAAACTCCCACTGTTTTTATTTTCTATTTACACACCCCCTCTTTGAGCATTACAAAACTCATCTATTCATGTGTGACAGAAGAATTAGCCTCAGGTTACCTCAGAGGCGCCAATGATCTCTAGGAGTTCAAGTGTCAACTAATGTAATTTGATCCACAGGCATTGAGGAAAAACACTGTTGGGTCTGAGTCAAGCCACTGTAGGTAACTTTTGTGTCACAAACACAAACACAAACTAGCTCATCGAGATGCCGGTCACCATTTCCACTTCGTGTTCTTCCAACAACATTCTTTAGGATTTGCTAATCCGTTGGGTCGCAGACACGTGAGAGTAGTAGCTTATGGTTTTACTTCCAACCTACGGGGAAACATCCAGAAGGACAAGTGCTGTCTTTGCTCCCTTCCTGCACATGTTCACAAGACCGAAGTTTTATTTGAAGGAAATTTCCACCATCACAATTCAGTCCATGAGGTACAAATTATGTAATAAGATGGCATGAAGTTAAATTCCAGCGCTGCCGTGGACTTCTGCTAAATCTGTCTTCCATTACTGCAGCAAACTAGTGTGTGGTGCAAGTTTGGTGTTTTGAGCCGAGGTTACATGAATACAGCCTGAGATGTCTGTGCCGACGGTCGAGGCTGGAAAAAAATAAATAACCGGCGGATTTCTAACTTATACATTCCAACAGAAGGTGGCAGACAGTATTACATTTTCAATACATTCACATTGTTTTTATATTTATGCATAAGAAGCTTTGTTTGTTGGTAAAAAAATAAGATAAAAACATAGATAATAGGCGTGAAGTCTCAATTGTATTGTGAAAAGCCACAAATATTATGTTACTTTGGTCAAATAAGCCTAATCTGGATGCTATTTGCTGGTTTGTTGTGAATGATTTAGATGCATATCTAATCTACCATCTACCTGTTTATTTTGCATTAGAGCCACGTTTAACTTAAACATATGTGGAAATGGTTGGTTAAACCTGGTCTGCATCATTCTTCAGTGACTACAGATTTGATCTGTTCAAATGTAATTGTCCTGTGTAAACAACAGAAAGGAAAGCTCATATTTTTCATGAAAAATGTATTGAGATTGTATCATTTGCAACATGAAACATGCATACAGACTCAAATATATGCACACCTTCACAAATATTTGAAGAAATAGCTCTATGGACTTTACACTTCAGTCACATGGTTTTTGCATCCACCAACATGATTTGTTCATCAGTTTGGCTTCTTATCAGAAATTGTAGCGATAATTTAAATGACTGGATTCTCATCTCACGCCTAGCTTTTGAACTAGGCACCGTCCGTAAACTTTCTACTGGGTCGAGTTTGGTTATTTTTGAAGATCAATGTCTGCCTGATCTTCATAATAGAGCCTTTAAAAATAAGCTAGCTGTAGTTTCTCTCAATGTTTTTATTGACTGCAGTATTCTTGTGAGAATTGTTTATATTCCTTTTGTCTCCAGAACAGCCGTCATTTACTTGAACACTCAAAAGGGCTCTTTTGTCTCAAGTTAAGACAGAGAAACAAATTCTGTGTTGATGGGAATTAACTAGACAGGCGCTAAATTCCAGTATAATTATATCTTAATCACTCAGTTATCCTAATGGAGCTCTTAACTCCCAGCATGCACTTATTTTTGGTGGCAAATGGTTGTAAGAGGAGACCGGAGACAGAGCCCCAAGCTATTTCACTTGTCTCCACTGGAGCCGGTTTTCAGTAATTCAACTGTTAGTCTTAAAACTTTCCTTTGTAACAAAACCCTTACATGCATCTGTTTCAAATAATGGCTAATTATACCTTAGTCATTCTAGTATAAGTCCAAGATGTCCACAGTCTTTGTAAAAAAAAAAAAAAAGACCTTAGATTTTAGCAAAGTTTTTAGGGTTTGTTACTCCTGTGAAAACAGTGAAAACAGACAAGCATAGGAGGGTAGCTGCTCCAAACATTTACAACCTTTTGATTTTATGAAGTAAACTTGGCAGCTGTGCCTTTGAATAATTAAAATAATTCAGAAATGTTCTTCTAAACTTGTGTACCTCCTTCGATAAGTGACAAAAATGTTATGTGATAGATCAACACATACCAGTGCCTCCTTGAAGGAAATTGTACATTTTTCCACATTTTCTTTTTACATTCCAGTAGCTCTGCTCTGTGTGTTGCATTCTGGGTGATAATGTGCCAAACTACCTTTAACTTCAATTTGAGCTCCAAACACTTTCACATTCTAAATAATTATAATGAATGGGTACACGGTGAACTAAATCATTCCACTTCATTACCATCTTTTTCCATGATTTATAAAAATACTTATCCAAGAGAAAACAACTGTTAATGGAAAAGATTAAATGCCCATGCATAAATACAAAATGGGGGGAGGAGTTTAGTTGTCCAAGAACCTCTTTGGTCCAAAAGTTTGTAAGTTTGTTTATTTTAGATTTTTTTGTTGTTGTTTTGTTTTCGGTAATCTGTAGTTAGTAGGTACTGGTTAGCGCCTTCAAAACGAAGTATTCATCCTTCAGATTAATTGTGAGAAGTGATGACACTTAAAATATCATTCCATTATCTTCTGTCTGAATGAAAGGTGTCCATTCAGATTAAACCTGCGTCCCACATGATGCACATTCATTTATTTCAGTCTTACCTTCCCTGTGGATCTCACTCCCTTCCATACGCAGAAGTAGCAGATGACCCAGGACAGAAAAAGGCACAATGAAAGGTCCCAGCGAATGTTTCCGATTGCCTCTATGCCCGTGGAAATGTTTAACACCCGTCGCCTGCAAAAAGCACGTGAGGTCATTATTGATAAACAAATATTTACAGATGCATGCAGACTCAACTCAACATAATCTAGAAACATTACTTTGCAAAGGAAATGTACAAGATCAAACAATAAAAGCTTCCTCTGGTAAACATTTTAAAGGCAATCTTTTTAAATACGTTATGTTTACTTTTTTTTATTTTTTTTTTTACTCATTTTATTTTAGCTCTTATATCTGAATTATCTGAATCAGATTATTGGGTGTCTAGTTGCGATTAGAGGCAAGTTGCATTGATGGACGATTTTGTTTCCATTTCTTTGATGACAACTACAAGAATGTTTTATATCTTAGCTTGATAGTTTTCAAATATGCTTGTTGATTGTGTCAGTTTTTGGTGTTTTTTAGATGCACGAATCCTAATTGGTGACAAGGAAAAATAATATCACTCTTACAGCTGCAACAAGAGCAAATGAAGACTTTGTTTATTTGTCTAAAGGGGAATATTAATGGATTATAAGCCAGACAGCTTTGCTGTTTCTCTCTGCAGGGGGACGGTAGTAAAGTAATTAAACATGCATAATGACCCCAAATCAGCAGGATTGTTGTGGATCTAAGCTACATCAAGTTAACTTTTGTAAAAGTTCTCAAGTCAGATGATTTGATTTCAGAAAAAGATAAAAGTGACAAATGTGAAAGCTGTCTTTATCTTGCAATATGATGTGGAACTAAATTGTTAAGTTTAGTTTCATGGTGTTTTCATATGGAGAAAAGGGTTTAATTATACTTACTTCTAAGTTAGCAACTTAGAAGTAAATAACATCTGTTGTTGTTATAACCAGATTATTTGTGTTAGTTATATTTAATCATAGTTTTGTGTTACTTCTATCTAGCTAGACATGTTTATTTATTAAACTGTGGTTAGTCTTGGTCCATGATCTTTTAATGGTCCAATGTGATGCACATACTGCTGTTGATCATGACCTGGTAAAATAAGCTACAAGGTCTTTCATCGTACTGTGTTGTGCAAAAAACACAAACTCAAATTTGTTTCATAGGAATTTTATGTGAAAGACCAACACAAATGAGTGCAAAACTGTAAAGTGGAAGAAAAAGTGACACATGGCATGTGTGGCTTTATAAATAAAGTTGGCATCCAACAGCAAGGGGACAATGGGAATAATTTGAAGATCAGTTTTTCTTTTACCCAAACAATCAGGTGAAAAATTTCACTCATGTAAAGCTGATTGAAAAGAGAAAAGGTGACATTGCACAGAAATGAATCCCATGCATGAAAACATTTCTTTGAGTAAATATCTTTGAAAATTATTTGCAACCAATTAGCTTCATATTTTACCTTACTGTGGTCAAGATCTGGGTCTGTAGTTTTGTTCACTGGTAATCTGTGTTTGGATTTGTTACTCTCGTTCTAATTATATCAGCCTTGTTTCTGTTTCACCTTAAATAAGTCCAGTCTTAGTTGTTTCATTTGGATCATGTTTATTAAAGCTGGAGCAGCGACACATATGCAGAGCACCAGCCCTTGAGAACTGACAGTGAAGATTCAACAAAAGCTTTTTCACCAATCTGTAAAAAAGTTATTTTCCCAAGAGGCTTTCCAAAAAGGTTTCCTCTATGACTTATTAGTTATTGTAAGATTTAGCTGAGTAAATGTGACTAAACTGAAATCAGTGCAGATGTCAAACGGGTGACTGAAATTATACTAAATTCTATTGAAAGTCTGTGATTAAAACTAAATGAAGTTTTACGTCAAAATTAAGACTAATCACTGCTGTATTTATAATAAATAATCAATTACTTCTAGGGAGATAACCCTCAAATGGAAATGTGCAGCACTGCAAAGTTCATAAATATTGTTCCTGTGGAGACCCACATCCATCCATCCATCCATCCATCCATCCATCCATCCATCCATCCATCCATCCATCCATCCATCCATCCATCCATCCATCTTCCAAACCCTCCATGTCCTGTTCAGGATCACAGGGAGCTCACGCGGTCGTCCAGTGAAAGATGGAGGTTGTTGTTGTCCATCGCCTTCAAATCACTGTTGATCTGTGACTAATTTCAACTTAAAATTAGTCCCATATTCATAAACACTTACTGCCAAAACTCTATAACAGATGACGAAGACGCATTCACAGATGAGGTCCAGTTAGCAGTGGTATTATAGTTGTTTATTTCCACACAACGATCTGAAATATATCAGATCTTTGTTAAACATGTAGGCTTATCATTATCGATTTTGCAACATGAGATGTGGATTCAGTTTAGTTTAAACTTCCTGTAAAACGCCGTTATCCTTTTATGCAATGGAATAAAATAGTTTTGTAGATAATCGTGAAGTAATAAAGTCACTTACTTTTAAGGAGGAACATGGGGGTAGTTCTTTGCTTAATTAAAATGATGTACCTGTATTCCATGTGTTATTGCAGTTGGCCCACGGCAGATTTCCAGAGAACGAGGAGAAGAGGTAGAGGAATGCCCACGCTAAGATCACAACATAGCTGATGTTTCCATAGAAAATGATAATCTGGCTGGCATATCCCATACCTGGGAGTAACAAATCATTTTTATTAGATTTCTAGTCTTAATTTTATACATGATCTGGCAGGTTACTTACCTTCAAACAAGGGGCAGATCTTCCTCCAGCACATGATTCCTCCCTGACTGGTGTACTGGCCCAGTGATGTTTCCAGGACAAACAGAGGAACGCCGCAGGTGATGAGGAAGAGGAAGTAAGGGATGAAGAATGCGCCTGCAAGTGACATGAGACTTTGTAACACTTTGAATTACACCATCAATATCTGTACTTAAGTTTTGAAATGAACGCAGCGGCCTGTGGTGTGTCTGCAGACAAAACTAAGCGTTGATCACACAACATACATAAACTTTGCTCTTGCTCAACAGAGACAATGTCAAGTTTTCTGGATGTCAGTCTAACACATTTTTCAAAACTTATAATAGTCTCAGTTGAAACAATGTTTTAATGCAGAACTCGTGTCAGTTGTTTTGTAATTCATAGCTGTCTATGTGTTATATAAAAATAACCCATTTTAATCAGCGTGTGCTATATGTAGCTTTTGTTTTTAGGGGGAAATTTCTAAATTTAGTCATTGATCTTCTACATGTCTGGCTGTTTTCAGAGGAGCAGAAAATCAATCTTTTATATCTCAACTCAGCATTCTTGAATGTATAGCAGTTAAATAATTAGCTAACTTTTATAACACTGTATGGAGTTATTTGTACTCTGTATGTTAAGTACACAGTTATAGTCAATTACATTTTTTGATGCAGTTTAGGAGTAAAATTGCATCCCACATAGTTATAATTATTAAACTAACAACAAAACCCTGATGAAGCCAATGATTAATTTTTAATACTCTGCAGCATAAACAATCTTGTCATCTGCGAATAGACAAAATAATGCGTCAGGAAAATTCTGTGCCACATAGTTAATCAAAATTATTAAAATGCTTTATCTCAAAAAGATAAGGCATACGTGGAAAACCCTGCTTGCGTATGAAAACAGAAATTGAAATTCAGCCAATAAATAAGTCTGACAAGCTACTGAAGGCATGTGCAAAAGGAAAAACCAGCGGGTCAAATTATTTTGACTATTTTTCAGAAGTATCTCACGGTAATTTTTGGCATCGAAGATTTCTAAAATTCTTTTTGTCACTAAACCTTTAAGACCATGAAGAAAATGAGAATGCATCTTATTTTTTTTTTTTTTTTTGTTAAAAGTACTATTCAAAATCTAAATATGAGATAAAATGTAACTGAATGTTGATGGTTACATGTTGGGGTGGGGCACGCTATGCTAAGCATAATACAAAACAGCTTATGTTTTTTGGAGAAAAGTGTTTATTGGCCTCGCCTCATTTCACCTCGTTTACATTGTAATATTCAGATTAAAAACAGAAATGTTTTTCACCTCTCCGCATGTGGCCAGGGCAGAGATCCACACACGCCTGCAATCCTTATCCTTATCTACTTGCAAAATTAATGTAAGGGCGTGCTTCTTCTAGCTGGTGTAATAAAATCCACATCACATGCGAAAAACTACGCTACAGCCTCTACAGGCTAGAGCACTGCCAGGTTAGTCCCAAGGCGATTTTCTTATTGTGCCATAACATGGCTCACTGAAATAAACCATGACAAACAGAAATGTAAAACATTGGCCTATGCATTTTATTTCCAACAAGTGTAGGTTTATTTTATTAATCTATAGAAACAAAGTAATTGCTTTCAGATAACATCTTTATCTTTAAAAATAATATATACATTTTCTTTCTATGGTACGTGGAGATAAAGCTGCAATATACTTTAACTTTGCGTGTTTAAATTCTTTACCTCAGGCTGGGCTCCACTGCCTGACCTGCAGGTCTAATTTTGAAGTGAGTCAAACGTGGTGGGGGCAGCGGCTGACTCTGCAAACACAAAGTCTTCTGGTCTAAACCTTAGGAGTCCGGGGGCAAAATCTCACCCTGACAGACCAGGCTTTGCTCTCGCTGCAACCGTGGAACGGATTGCAGGAGGCAGCTGTGTGCAATATTGTCCGGCAAATATACTGCCTCACAATTCACAAGAAATGTATATTGTGTCCAAAAGTAAACATAATTTGAAAGGTTCCTTAAAAAAAAAAAAAATTTTGTATGCTAACACTTCTCTATTCAGTATATTGGCTCCTTACTCCAATCAGCTGTTTTGAACTGTTTACTTAGAGCTTCACATATTTTTAATTTTAATGAACTAATTTGGTCAGCTCTGGGTGGACATTCTTTAAGTTATAGTAAAAAAAAAAAGAGAATAAAAAATCTTCCGTATGAATCCAATAGGAACTAAATAACAAACATGAAGAGATTGTAAATCAAATAGAAATATTTTTAAGATTCTAATGCAGACAGGTGAAAACTGAGGAGATAATGTAAAAAACAATCGATTTTTAGACCTCCACCACTGGCTTTGACACCAATGTATTGTTTTGTGAACTGTAAATACTCTATACAGACAAGTGAATGGACAAACGCCATAAATAAATAAATGACCATTTGAAACTCTTTCAACTCAACACTGACACAAAGCACTCTGGACTTAACGGCGGGACCAAATCAATACGTTATAACTCTGTCTCCACAGATTGTTTTCTGATAATTAGCAAGTAAAAACTCTAAATTGGGGTCCAAATCAATTTGTGCTTCATGTCCAATAGAGTCTTGGTTCAACTCAGGTTATTCCATCTAACAGATGAAGTAATGCACAAATGTAATGCAGAATTGTGAGGAGGTGAGTGGGCATCCCTTCTTGCTGCCCCTCTGAAGATAAAAGCTTAAAGACGTTGGATTATTTGTCCTAATATATGCTGTCGGGGAGCTGTATAATATTTCCAAGACCACATTTTTGAGAATGTTGGCAGAATTGATCTGTGCTAGATCCAGAATATTCCAGAATTCTCTGCTGGAAAACCATCTGGACCTGGAGTCGTTTAATTGGACATTCTTTTTCAGATGATTCCACTGCAGTGGGTCTGATAACAAATGATGAGTAGTGTTCATTGAACAACCTGGAGTTCAAGGCCAGTAAGACCAAGGAGGTCATAGTGAACTGCAGGAGGACCAGGAGAACAGCGTACACACCTTTTACCTTTCAAGACAAAGTGGTGGAGTGCATGGAAAACAGCAAATTCCTGGACATCCACATTACTTTGGTCCCAGTTTTGTACTGTTCTAATCTAGTGTTATGTATTTGAGCTTCCTGGAGTTCAATTGATGTCAGCGGTGAGTCCAGCGCCACTGCTTGACTACCTGAAAATTTAGGAGGCGTTACTATATCCAGAAATCGATCAGTTTCATTACACCAATGTGGCTACTGCACAAGCATGTAGGCACAATGTTATCATCAGGGAATTTTCCATCGATACTGTTTTGTTCCTGATTGGATGAGCGAATTTCAAGTGCACAATGTCAGGATTCATCAGGATTAAACGTTGAATGGTTCTTCAGTCGGCATGAGATATCATTTTCACACATGAGTTGGCCAACACAGAGACCCCATCTTAGTCAGCAACACTGAGTATCTTTGGAGTGCACCCAAGAAGACTTATATTAGTGTTCTCACTCTGGAAATGTGGCTACGTGACACTGCACGAGCTGATCGAAATGATTATCTTCATGCCATTCAATAAGGCATCAAAGGCTGTGATTGCATTTGTATGGAGTGGGTGTTTAAGCAGATGGGTGAATATTTTGGAAAAATAACGTGTGTACACAGAGTGTCCTGTTTGATCGACAGTTTGCAGTTAGTGCTGCATAACGCAGGCTGATCTTAAGCAGTTCAAATAGCTTAGGAGGGCTAGATAATGAATTCCAATAACTTTTAAACATTTAAACACTCGAACAAGCTGCTTTGAGCTTTAAGAAAAACTCCCAAATTCCACTAAGATTACCAACATTTACTTTTTTCACAATCTCGAGTTGCAACTTTGGATATTATTATTGCTCTGCATGCTCTCTGCAGAACCCTGAGATCCCATTACAAGGGGAGGTATGCAACACATTGATATAAGTAGCTAAACTTGGATGTTTGGAGCAGCAAAGACTCAGAATTTCCCAATTAGACCAACAGAAAAGTCTGTCTCTCTGGAAGCGGAGACCCGTTGAAAATACAATCCTGTTTTGGTCACAGTCTTTGAATGCATACTGTTTTGTCTAGTTTGCAGAATGAAAACATCAAGAGTGACTTTCAGCCTCACCACAATTTAATTCAGCTTCTTTATATTGCGGCAAATTACAGCAAATATCTCTCAGGGCATTTTTTAAAAAGATAAAGCCAATTCAGTCCAATAAGGCATTTTACAAGTTAACTATTTACATTACAAATAATTTACTCTACAAACAGACAATTATGCTGATATTAAAACTAATTTATTACCTCTTGAACTGTTAACTTTATGACAGATGTCGGGTTTACCTAGAGATGTTGGGTTAGATATGCAGCATGTCAGTTGCAATCCTTACACGAGAGGTAATTGTTTGATGAGCTTTAAATTTATTCAAACAAAATTAAAAGGAAATGATGAGTGTTTTCATCTTCCAAAAGAAACTCACCTTTGTACTGATTGAAATACTACACACGCTGACTCTGGTTTAGAGGTCATGGCCTCACCTAAAACCACATTCCACCATATGCAGGACTGAAATCAAATTAAAATCCACTCATATTTGCTTATATCTTGTGTGAGTAAAAAAGGGATCAGTAATAGTCTAACTTAAATGCCCAAATTACATATATTCTATGCAAGTCAAATTCTTTCATCAAAATATTGGTAAGACTTTTAATGCAAAGTTGACATTCTTAATTGATTTTAAAGTTTTAAAGAAATGTATTAAAAGTTTCATTATTTACTGAATAATGCAAAGTTGATCATTTTTTATGAAACTTTTAGTGCACCTTTGCATTAAAGGTGTCGTTATTTGCCGTATGACACTTCATGACGACAAATATAAACATTTATGAAGACTCCTTCATATTCATGATGGGTGTTATGTCATGTTCATGACAGTCTCATTCCAGTCTGCACACCCCTTCAAATAAAGTGCTACCAAAATATTATTGACAACTTAATTATGTTATCAACTTGATTCACGAAGTGAAATAAATTTTACATAATTACACAAAAGCTAATGTTTCAAAGGCTTCATTTATGTGAATTATGATGATATTTTTGCTTATAGGTATGAAAACAAGCTAGCTTAGTGAAAAGTTAAATTCTTGCTTTTAAAAAGGATTCATTTAATCTGATACAAGCTTATCAGAACTCATATTCTAATTTTGTGAAGATGACTTTATAAAATTTTCTTGTTAAATGATTACCTACCGAGTTTAAAATGTGTCTTAAATGTCTTTTATGACTTACCTGTCAAGTGAAAAGTATGTTAAAAAGTATGATGACAGGTCAGTCTGTTAAAACTTTCCTGTCAAATCCTGTAAATTTGTTTGTGAGCAACTTTTTTAAAGTTATTTTTTGCATGACTATCCAGCTAAGTTCCACTCACCAAGAAGACTAGTAAAAATACTCACCCCCACCATTTTTGTAGCAAAGATATGGAAATCTCCACACATTACCAAGTCCAATAATAGCACCGGCCACACTCAAGATGAACTCTTTTTTGGTCTCCCACTTGCCGCGCTCCTCAGCAGCCTGTGAGGCTTTCTTTCCCGGGAAATGGCCCAGTTTGCAAGGAGTGTCTGCCATCCTGCTGAGAGAGAAATGATCTTTTGGGGAGGACTGGTGTGGGTCTTTGGATTGCCTTGCTGTGGGAGCTGGTGTTATGGGCTTACCTAAATGGTTACCTAATGTAAAGGTTGTGTTATGCATGAGCCACAAGATGGTGCTGCAGCAGTGTCCCAAAACAGAAACGTGAGTCTGACATGTGAGAAATGTGATTATATGACTTTGACAGGAGTATTTTCACACCTGATGAATGACTAGTAATTACAGTAACACACAGTTTTACCCTAGGCATCGTCTCCATTCACACAGATAAGCTTGTCAGATTTAAGTAACAATGTATAAATATGCGCTGCCTCTGAGGGGACAAACAAAGCCTTGCAGAAGTATTCCTAACACTTAGATTTTTCACAGTTTGTCATGATGCAAAAACAAACTTCAAAGGATTTTGATTGATTATAATGTTTTTTTATTATTATTATCATTCAGGTGAAAGTGACTCATTGTAAATTTTTGAAAATGCCTGCTTTGCGACTCTAAATATTTTTGGGGTGCGCCTCTAGCAACTTTATTTATCCAGAGACAGAAACATTTGGCCAATTCTTTTTCATAACATCTCAAAGTCAGTCAGATTGCATTGAGAGCATGTTTGAACATATAATTTGAAGTCCTCCCACAGACCCTCAATTATATTTAATTCCAGACTTTGACTAGACCTGTGCAAGATATTAGCAGACCTTCTACAGGGCTGGTTGAAAGTTCAGGGATGCTTTCCTGCTGTAGAGTGAACAGTGTTTTTTTTTTTTGTTTTTGTTTTTTTTCTGATCTGCTGTACAGTGTTTTTATAAACAGGCAATTTTCACATCTGGGTATTTTTGTGGGATAGAACTACATCTGATTATTGTTATTCACCTGGCACATGAGGAACTTTGCTGATGTTCATCAGAACAAGTCAGTGTAATGAACTGACATTGTATGTCAGGAGACATAAATCAAAAGAAATAAAAAAAAATGTTTTGTTTTTTTACTTGCACCTCTCAGTATAGAGTTGTCGCAGTATGTGATGTCTTAATCAGTCATTCATTCCTCTCCAGGGTTACTTCTGTTCAGCTCAGGATTTCAAAGTCACAGCAGGGGGGACCTCAGGATCGTTGCCTGAGTGCACAATAATCTACTATGCCACTGCTACAGCTTGTTGGCTGGTAATTTGGGTTTTTCAGCATTCCCACAAGAGCCTTTTATCCCTTCCAGCCAAACATCTGAATATTAACCAGTGATGGACTTAAAAATCATTTAATCTATATACTTAGCAATGTTCAACAAAACTGGAGTGAAAGTTTGGGAGGCAATCTCTATTTTATTTATTTTTTTTATTAAATGAACAAAGCATTTGCAAATTCATAGACTTTGTGTTACGTTATCATAGCTTGTAACTCACAATCCTGGAGTGTTTGGATTTTGGTTTTCCTTTGTATTTTAATAATTATTTGGTGACCTATTTATATTGCGTAAGTTTTGTCATATTCCTTTCAGTTCTCTGTTGTTATTATTATTGCAGAGAAGCACAGTGATGTAACTTGGCCATCATTGCTCATTGTGCTTCATGATAATGATAAAGATCCAAAAATGTGGTGAAATTAATACAAATTGTTTAACAAGTTAATCAACATTGTTCGGTGACAGTCAAGAGAAGACTAAAAGCTTTCAAATACAAAAAATAGTGTTTTTGTTTTTGTTTTTTTACAGCCAAGAAGCCAATAATTGTCACACCGGTGATTGTGTTAATTATTTGCTAACATAGGATTTTTTTCCCCCATTGAAAGTTTAAGGAATTATCTTTCTAAACGTAAAAATAAAGAGGAGGTGGCAGGGAAGACAGTGAGACAAAATGCTACTACAGCTACAAATGATGAAGGTGTTTAATGGTTTTTACACCAAGGTGCTAACAATCCTGCTGTACAGTAAATTTTGTGGTCAAGAAATTGCTGATTGGGTCCCAAGCAGAGCAACAGAAAATGCCTTAAGTGTTTTTAATCAGTTGTTTGTATGTAATGTGAATCATCAGTCTGCTAAGCAGCATGTGATTAACAGTGAGAACAAAGTACAGCTCTGTGCCCACAAATTTTAAAATGTCAGCGGTCTCACCACAGGGGATTGCTGCTGGCTTTCTGAACGGTCCCCGGATGAGATGGGGTGGCGGGGAATACTTGTTATCCTAACATTAATATTTCAGGAATGTGAAGCTGGAGATCCAGGAGAATATCTAGAATCTAGAAACTGGACAAAGAAAGTCTTGAACTCCTGTGATTCAAAGCAGAGGCTTTGTGCCAGGAAGAGATTGTACTTGTTGATCCATTCCATTTGTTCCTGATGTGCTGACTTAATGCAAAACTTTCTAACCTTGACATTTATCTCTGCAGTTCTTAAACAGATTATTCTAAGAATTGTCTGTTATCTTTATCCTTGTTCTGGCAGAATAACTTGTAATAACTTTGATAACTTAATTATTCGTTCTTCCTGCATATTTACTAAAATATCATTTCAGCTGGTTCATATTTTTATTTATCTATCCCAGCATCCTCATGGCTTGTTTTTGCCACATTAGGCTACTCAAGCAAACTGAAGATTATGGATTAAACAAAAAGACAATGAGAACAGTGACAATAAAAACAAAACAATAGTAAAACAAGTATTTTTTTAGACTATAATTCCTTGTAAAACAAAAACTTATCTTCTCTTTTATAGCTTGTAAAAATAACGGCCACTTTTGCTGCCTGATAGTTTATTTGCTGGGCCTCGAGCCGAAATTTTTTAAGGACAGACGTGTTTTACACCCTGTAGATATGGAAACCCACATTTTATGATAATATACATTGTTTCATTTTTTATTTGGTTCAGATGGTACATTTTGAGCAGGCAGCCAAAGGACTCAGATAACGGTTACTGCTTTGTAAGCCTCTAAACTCACAATAATTAAACTGAGAGCATCAAGGTACTGGTATTTCATACAGAATGTTTCTCTGTGTGACATCATGGGAAATAAACGTAAAAAAATCAAGATGACAGGAAGAAAAGTGTAGGTCCCCACAAGTTTGGTACATCCTTAACATACAGTTTCCAAATATCTGTATGTGCTATTCATCTGTTTAAACAAGTATATGTAAGCATACGCAGCATGAACTTGTCCAGTCTTGTTACTGGCCAGGAGGCAGAAAGGCTCCCTCTTGAAGATAAAAGTACTTTGGTGTAAAATGTTTCAATCATGCAATAAAAGTCCTTGTGAAGAAGCTGACTGAACTGACTGGGAGTCCTGTACGGAAATGGACAGGAGAGAAAGAAGTCATAACTCCAAAATGAAAATAGCCTTTTAAATTTGCAGAGACTTGCTACGGTCTGACGAAACAAAATGGCTTCTTACGATATGCAGTAAGTTTTACATAAGAGAAACGTTTCTGCAGGTTTTAAGACAGAAGGTGATAAATTGCTGAAATATTTTTTGGCTTCAAAACTTCTTTACCCTTCAGCATTATAGTTGCTTCATCTCTGAGCTGCCTAATAATTGGTAACTGATCACAACTGGCAGCCACATATGTTGTGATATTAAACTGCACTCTGCATGTTTGAAAGATAATGTGGTATGCTTTGAAATATGAGCTACTGGCTTTTAACACAACAGTGTTTCTCGATTGACTTGGAAGACTTTTGGCTTCAGAATTAAAATTCTCATAACTTTTAGTTGAACTTCCACAACATTTTGTCATCTGTGCACATCATAGTAACAGGTTCTCACTCCTCCCAACAAGTTGCAGATCCTTCTGGACATGCGTCATCTGCCCCCCATGCAAGTTCACACTATTATCATTTGCTCATATTGTAAAGACCAGTCCAAATAAACTTACAAATTATGGGAAATAATAATTAATCAGCAAGCCAATAGTTCCTGTAAGACAACAACACTGTGGATCAGGGTTTTTATTTCGATGGAGTTATTTCCTCCACCCTAAATAACTCCATCGTTTCAGGCACATTGCCCTAACTTGTGTCCCTCTTCTCAGGGCTGAAGTTTGGCTAAACACACATGAAGTCAGAATTAATTGTTTTGTTTTGTTTGTTTGTTTGTTTTTTGGCTCCTGCTTCCCTAAGATGCTGACATGCGCTAGTATTTTATTAAAAAAAACAACAACAAAAAACAGTTTACAACACAAGTGTGAGAATACTGAACAATAATTCAACACTAAATCTGCATTGCACTGCTGTCATCTTGTCATACACTCTGCGTACAGTGGGACAAAAGCATATCATTTATTACATTTACACTACAGTGAAAACTCACTGGACTTTAACGTTACAGTCTTTCTCTGCCTGAAGGTGAAAAATGCAGCATGTAACCGGAATCCGCCTACCGGCTATGGACGCAGTGTGATGACATCACAGCAGAGGGTGGATTCACCGCTTGAGGAAATACTCTGCTTGCTGCATATTGTCAGGGACGATATCGGCTGTGATGACGATTTGTGACCAAACAGACGAGAACATCCCGATGTCCAATGATGATTTACAACACTTTATGTTCCAGTTTAGTTCCAATATGTACCGCAATGTTGTTTACAGCTGACAACAGCTTCACCCGAAGAATGTGGCAGATGTTTGTTATAAATAGGTTGGTAAATTAAAAAGACCATTTATATGTAGATGCTTTTCGTGCAAAAATGTTTGTGCATTGTACCTGTGATCTTTAAGTCATAGAGAAAATCCAATAGCCACAGTCGAAACATGAAATACATAGTGATATCTTAATAAATTGTTTTGAATGACAGCTGCAATTACTGTGATTACTGCCTCCAATTTGCACAAGTGCTTTTGGAGGAGCACTGTGAACTGACTGTTCTTTCAGACTGCGGCACTTTTAGAGCAGATTTTTTTTTCTCTGCATATCTTGCAGAAACCAGAATGTTTGAGACTACTGTACATAAAATTTAACACCAGTAGTAATTTGGTTTTATTGGAAGGTAGGTGGAGGGAGAGAAACTACCAAACATGTCATCTCACATCATAAATCAAGCAATAATTGAGAGCTTTATATTCGAGTTGTTTCATGCACCCTGACTGTTTTGAGCAAGAAACAGGCTTAGGCTGGGGTTAGAGTTAGGGTTATAAACTATGTTTTACAGTTTGTACTGTTTTGAGAAATGCACTATCTGCACTATTGTGCATATATTGTGCTATAAATGCACAAAACAGTGATAGCGATTCTAGGGTCATGGAATTTGGCTGGGATGCTCAATACTGTATTTAATGCTGCAGTATCTAACTTTTATTAAAAAATATGCTTTTCACATTTTTATTAAAACTGTCAGTCATATTGTGACATAATCTGTGAAAAGATCAGGCTCCTCCACCTCCACCCAGTACTACTATTGACAAACAAATAAAAACTAGGCCAGGAGGATCATTGTAGAGTTGTCATTCAACTTCATATATATGCTGCTAATGGCGGAGAAACGACTTACAGTTCCAGGAAAATCATTTATCCACCATCATCTGTGGCCATGCTAACTAGTGTTATGAAAATAAATTTAGAATATGCTAGTTTTAAAACTTAACATGTCTTGATTGAAATAGCCTAATTATAGTTTTCAGATTAATAACTTATTCTGCCCTATTCATCTTTATGTTACCTGTAGTTACAGCAGGTTGTCTGCTAAGATCTTTTTGAAAGTGCCTTTTGTCTGTCTGGGAAACAATCAGGAGAAGTTCCAGCTTTTCACACTCATCTGTGAAAAGCCATAAAACAGCAGGAGTCCAGGCCAGTACAGGAGAGTCCACTCTGTTTAGACAAAGGGGACAAATGGCTTTTGATCTTGGAAACAAATTGCAGGGAGTTTCTAACTTTAGAGAGGATCAGAGACAGCTCCAGGTTGGATGAGCAAAGATACGCCTTATTTGAATAAATAAAAAGACAAGAATACACCTTTACTATAAAACTTTGTGCATGTGAGGAACAAACTAGATTTGCTCTTGCAATTCTCCAAAGACGCCTTTGCTTTTCTTTCTTTCCTTCTTCTTTTCCATTTGTTTCAGGTAAATGAATGTATGTCTCTGTTGTTCTTCAGTTTCTGTTGTAAATTCATACGTTGGATTGGATTAAACTCTGTAATTCTGTGACGTCAACACTCATTGTTGTTTTCTGTGTGGCTACACACGGTCCGCCGGGAGAACCTGGGATCTGTAAGAAGAAGATTTTTCCTAAATATATTATAACCTAAAATCTAGCTTGAGCATTTATGACGAGAAGATGCTGTAGCGTACCACAGAGCAAGAGCTGCAGCGGGAGGTGGGGAGAGCAACCTGCACACAAGGGTGATTGACAGTGCTATGCCTGATTTTTTTTTATGGAGGAAGGAAGTCAGGAGGTTGCAGGAGTCCCACAGGCTTTGATGGGCTTGTAGGAGCACGAAGTGACTCACAAGTACCAACAAGCTAAAAAAACGTGGTTCAGACAGCTGAGGTTTGGTAAGACTTTCCACAGAGCAAGAGCTCAACAAGATTTTTGGCAAGCCAGGATAAACCTTGGGACGTAGACAGAGTGCTCATAAAATTCAATCCTGGTTCTAAAACACCAGACCATATATCCTTGCAGTAATATTGAAAGGTTCTTGAGGACTTACAGAAACAACAGTCATGAACTTGGAAAAAGCCTGAATTGTCTCTTGTGGGGGTTTTTAAGGATTGTGATGTACCTGCTTACTCAGCCTCTGGTCCTTGCACTATACGTACTCTTTGCGGTTTTTAGGTTTATGTTCTCTGTCTGCCTTTTGACGCGTTTCTGTGCTTAACCATCACCTTCCCGGAGGCGGCTGCTAGCTAAGACATTGCTGCCAATTACTCAGTGTTCTTTCTCTACTGAAGATCCGATCATCTGAGTCACTCTGATTTTAACTGGCCATTAAACGAGCTGCTGCAGAGACAAACGACATGTAATCTGTATTTTTTGACCCTGGACTCTGGCTACTGAAGCAGT
This sequence comes from Poecilia formosa, assembly GCF_000485575.1. Classification (NCBI taxonomy): domain Eukaryota; kingdom Metazoa; phylum Chordata; class Actinopteri; order Cyprinodontiformes; family Poeciliidae; genus Poecilia; species Poecilia formosa. The sequence continues at coordinate 6,026,282 of NW_006799941.1, read as the reverse complement.
CTGCACCTACTTTTTTCCCCCCTGAAACAAAACCAGTAAGAGAGCTACTGCTGATATTAACGTCTTCGTTTTCATAGGAAGCCCTTTGAAACATATGAATGTTTCTTCCTGTTGTCATCACATGCTTACCCAACATTTTCAATCTAAAAAGCCTTTTAGCTACTAAATTATTGAATAAATAGACGTATGAGCTCAACAATAAAGATGTTGGTTTTAATCTGTTATTTAGGTTATTTAAGTGCCATGATACACATTCAGGTTTCGTGTGTTTCAGAAACCACTGATCATTCATTCAACTTCTGTGAAAAAATACTTCTGTAGATACGTGGGCTGTGGACGCTGACATTAGAGGATTTGGAAGACCAATTTGTGCCCAAGTTTTACCTTCCTTCTTAAGATTTTGCTAATTATGTTCTTTCCTCATTATGCCGTCTATTTTATGAAACACACCAGCAAAAACAGCAAAAATATTTCACAGCATGATGCCTCCACAGTCGGGATGGTGTTCTCAGGCTTGCAAATTTCTCTTCTAATGGTGCTCATGATAATCAAAAACATCCATTTTAATTTCATCAGACCACAGCACACCTCCTATAATTTAGCTCCTTCCAGTGGATTTGCAAAGTGTAATCTGGCTTTTTATGCTGCTTTTGGAGTATTAGTTCATTTGTCTCTAAATGTTTTTTTTTTTTAGCCCATGTTGGATCAGGACTTGTCAGCCACATTTATTTGGACATTTGACTTGTTTTCCTTCCTGAGTGCTATGATAAGAGGCCGTTTTCATGATGCTTTACAAGCATGTAATTGGTTGATGGGTTGAACATGGTAGTGATTTATTGTAGATGTTGTCTTGGTACTTGTTACATTTAATTGTAGAAATCAAACAAAGTTTAAATAAATGACCTTGACTGTATTATATTGCTAAGAAATAAAACAGAAATTGGTCAAACTTGCTTAGACTTAAAAGAAATGCAGTAATTGAAATAACAAGACAAAGCAGTTAAAAAAAAACAACAAAAAGTCAAAAGTTAAAAGTGAAATGAGTAAAAGAAATCCAAAAAAGAATGACAACAATTCTCTTTATTTTTTTAATAATTTTGATTTACTTTTAAATGTATTCATTCATTTACGTACATTTTTGGGATCGCATTAAAAAATTTGTAACAGCATTAAAAAAAAGAATGCTAATAATTACAAAGTCCTTGGCCATTAGGAACATTGACACATAGAATTAGTGTATTTTTGTTTATCAAAATATCTTTCACATAAATCTTAAAAGCACTATGGCACTGTGCTTAAACCGGTTACACATAAAACTTCAAAGTTGCCTCTTATGCAGGTTTCAGACCAGATCTGATCTGTAAGTTGTTGTTGTTGCTCGTAATAATTTTCTAAAAACACAAAGCTTAAAAAAAATGCCTTAAGAATAACAAAAAGTAATCACATTTATATCTTCACCAAAAACTGTTTCAAACTTGCATCTCCATCTCAGCTGCACAACTTCCCTTGTATTCGCTAACCCCAGGCGTAAGACCGCTGTCCGGGTTCAAAGGGTAACGCTCGGGTTGCTTTGTGTCGCCGTTCATCTTTTCCGGACGGCAAAGCTTCTGGAGTTTCTGTGGGAGCAGAATCAACCGAGTTCATTCGCCAAACAAATCATCCCTCCACTAAACAAACAAGCAGTGCTCGATGGATGGTTCCTGCTGCTCGGACTTCTTCCTCTGACCTTCCAGTGACCTTTTTGTAGTGTTTAGTAGAAAATGTCTCAACAGCAATCAAAAGATTTTGTCCAGATATTGTGCTCCCCCTTCGGGATGGGTTTTAATAACTTTGAGATCTCTTCAGTTATCAGTGGTAGATGAGGACTTAGAGTCCAAGTTATGGTCTTTTGTCTAAGTCTTGGACAAAAGACCATGACTCACGATTAATGGCACAATACTATATCTATGTTGTCTTAGATTTAGCTAATTGTTGGACTCACAGTTTGAACTTCAGTATGTCACTTTTAAAGGCTGTTTCTGAAAACAACAAAAAAACCTATAATACAATGACTGTTTATTGGCAAAAAAATTTTATTTCAAAGTTTTTAACAAGTCAAAAATACAATTTGGTGTTTATCTTGGTTAATGTTGGGGATGAAGAAATCCAAAAGTTGCTCAATGGCTGCTCTCATGGGTACTTTTGCTGCAATCTTTTAAAAAGTAATAAAATATCATTGACTAAAACATTCACAAGGAAATTATGATTATTTTCAAAATCTCAGATGCCACATTTATATGAACATTGTTCCTAATGAAGAGTATATTTCAGTTTGGTCAATAGGACACAACTTGGTCATCTGGCGCAACATTTCACAAGGTTAGTGCGTACGGAGAGAAATATATGTCATAATTTATCCTTGATCAATTCCTTCAGATCATCTAAACCTCAGTATAAGAGATGCATTTACTTTCCTCAGCTCAACCTTTGGGTTTTAACAAGATTCGGGTCCTGGTACTGATAGTCATGGAAGAAAGTGGATTTTGTATCTGGTAAGCCGGTCTTTGTGGATTTTTACCAAATGTATAAAATCCTTATCTATCTGAAAGAACAATTTCCTTCAGTTTTCATGCAGAATTCACCAGATTTATATTTAAAATGTTCTGGTACTGCAATGGGTTCTTCATGCCATGTACTCTTTGGAAGAGAAACAGGCCCACAGCCTCTCGTATCCTTTACCGTACTCAACAGTATCCATAAGTTACTTTTTAAAAAATAATTACAGTGCTCAGTAACATTTAATCAGTAATCCACAATATCTAATTTCTTTTATCCACTGTCTACTAGGCCAGATGAAGACCCATGTTTTATCTTGCCTTGCACAGTGAGCAGGTGGTAAGGAGGTAAAAACAATAAAATAAAAAAATCTACCTGTTGCACCCAGTAGAGGCTCTCAGTGAGCCAACTGGAAGTTTCAGAGGCATGTCAGGGTATGACTTCTCTCATGCAGCAGCGTTATTATATGGATGGGCGGTTAAAAACTCAAACATTGCCGTTAGCTAAATTAAAATGACTAAACATCTTAGGAAATATTCTAAAATTATTGGGTTTTTATGTTAAGTTTTAATAATCTTCACGTTGGGATTCTCTTCAGAGAGAACAGAAAAGAGATTTGGGTAAGAAAGTGATGAACTTTGCTCTGTTTTTTTCTGAGCTAAATGTAGCTGTTTGGGTAACTATAGTTAAATTCCCACTGTGTGGTAAAAAAAAAAAAAAAAAAAGAGAGAATAGCTAAATTATTCCCTATTACACAACACAATGTTTGGAATAAAAATGTGTAGAGCTGTCATGTGTTCTGCTTTATTTGTTCTCCTATATCAATGTGACTCAGATTAATCTCAACTATGTCAATAGCTGGATGATAATATGGTGTGGTGGGATTTATGTATTTGTTTTTCATGAAAACATTGGCAGACTTGCGTGAGGTGTTGTTGACAAAGCGTGTGTGTGTTTATTTGCATGTAAAGCAGAGAAATGTGATCAGATCATTAAGAGTGAATTTTAATACCAGGTGCGAATGGTCAGCCTGCACCCTGCCTACTTTTACCTGAATCTGCCAAGATGCAAGTTAGCACCAGGTGTGAACAGGGTCCGACTCTGAGCCTTTTGGGGTCAAACACTCCTGGAGTGTTTCGAAACAAACAATGACTGTGTGGGAAAGAGCGTCACAGTCACCGTTAAATACAGAACAGGATGTATGATGCTGTGGGTCCATTTACTCTTTTCAAATAGCCTGAGAACCTTTTAAGAACGCATGTAATCGTGAACTTGAAAGTTTTCAATTAAATATTGGGTGGAAAATTGAAGATGGATTGTCTCTGTGACTTTTAGCAGGATAATGATCCCAAATGTGAGGATAGAATAGCACAGTAAAACACATTAACACAGGGAAATTCTGCAAAGAGGATCAGTCAACGATCGCTCCTTTTGTTTGTCATAGGAGAAGACTAAATTATCTACAAAATCAATTAGTGCAATACTGGAAATTAAGACTTTTTTCTTCAGAGAAAGATTGTGCTAATTGAAAAAAGATTAATTTGTTTGTCCTTTACACAAATCTGAGGTAAATGGGGAGGATGTCATAAAGAAGAAAGTGAACCACTGAAAAATACAGTAAACATTTACATTTGAGTGATTAATCCTGGATTTATCTTTTCCAAAGCACACATCAACCACTTTTCAAATAGTTTGAAATGTAAAAAAAAGTAAAAGTTAAACCCACATATGAGTTATCTCATATTTTATACGCCAAGATCATATACATTTCTGAAGATTTTTTTTTTATTGTCTAATATTAATATTAGTTATTAGCTGCCTTTCTGAGGCTGTTCAGCCTTTCTGAAGAACATATAAACAAAACCAATATTTAGGCAATCAAACATCCAAATATTTGAAGATGCTCCGAAGCTTTAACCTGCCCCTTCACAACTGACTGAAATACAAACTAGGAATGAGTCTAAAAGTAGGAGATAATAATGTGACTTTTGTGACCTTGGATACAGTATGCAGCACCCACATGAACCTTGACATTAAAGTTATTTGCCTAACAATCTAAGCAGTGGTATTGATGTTGTGACTGAGCACACTAGCAGAGCCTGCAGGAAAAGCTTGGTCACTAATCTAAAAAAAAAAACAAACAAAAAAAAAACTAATTCTTATCAC